>NC_092699.1:25148729-25448729 GCF_964275005.1 Diadema setosum | reverse complement strand
CAAAACTAGCACGGAGTTCTACTTTGAGGACAGCAATCAAACTAAAATCAATAAAATGTACAGAAAAAAAAATGAGAGTCAGCATCTTCTGCTGAAATTGATCAAAGTGGCAGTAAGTTTAGCGACAAAATTCTGCAGGTGTTTCTTGGATGGTCACCCCATGATTCAAAGAATCCCAAGAGAGAGATGAAAACCTAACGTCTAGATGTGGATCTGCATAAGAACCGAGATAGAATGGTGATCCATGACGATTCACGTGAACCGTCAAGATCGTCACCGCCCGTACATACCTCTGGGCTCCCAGCCGCAAGCAGTGAAGTAGTGTCGCTTTGCAATTCTATTCACTACAACAAGATCTGGCGGATCTACTGCACTCCCTGCGTAGGCGCATGTTTGTCCACCCACATATTTGCCACTCTCTGCGATAATGTGATCATGCCAAACTATCATCGCATGCTATTAACGTCGGCTGATTGCTCACCGAGATTTCGGGCTTAAACATCCTGATCTATTTTACATTTTTATCTGCCTTAACCAGAAAAGGTTACAACTCAGGCACAGGGCTTCTTCACTGCTCAGTTTTGATGCTCACACATATTTTCCATACTTAGAAATGACTTCAAGATCTAAGATTTCAATCTTTTCTTCTTATTATTTTTTTGAATATCTATCAGAGATAATTCTATGTGTGGCTTTTTTATTTTTCAGCAGTTAAATCATTTTCAATTTGTACAGAAGCAGCTGTTCGTACTCACTCCCTTTTAAAGTGTGTAAGTGTGAACAGTTAAGGGCTGTTGAGGTGTTAATATACATAATGTCATAAAATAGACTCAAATGTATTGTTAAAACCTATAGAATTGGTAAATATCAAATGGCTGGCAAATACAGCTTGTTGGTGTAGCCTAATAGAGGCATATCATACAAAGGACATGTACTGCTCAGAGATGCAGAAATATCTAAAATTACAAACATCTGAAGCCAACGCTAGAAGCTAGAATGTCAAGTGGTGTTTTATAGTGCATTTGGCCACCCTCAACTCTGCACAGCAAATCTTTGGTCCTACGGCATGCAATATCTTCAAAATTTCTGTGACAGAGCATTTGTTTCAAATCTTGCAGCTATCAATCATCTAGGGAGGCAGAAAACTGAAGCCTGAATCAAATGGAAGATATCATAGAATGCAAAAATGAAACCAAGACCTTGAAAATTGCCAGGCACTATATGTGCTTGAAATTGCCCTCCACTTTTTGAATGATGAAAGCACGTAGGCAAGTATGAGAAGCGACACATGGATAGATCTTGGGTGGCAATAGACTTTCGGCCCCCACAATGCACGTGTTCTCCCCATAACCGCCCCCCCCCCCCCAGCTTTGAGAACCCCGACCAACTTCATGACTTCTGACATGTGGATGAAAATCCATTGCCATCGCCCCGTTTCTTTTGCCGAGGAATATCGGCACAGTATTTTTAGAGCATCAAATTCAAGACTTCCTTTCCTCTCCGAAGTAGCAAGGGCAAACTGTTTCAGCACACATTGATGATTCCCCCGACTTCCTAAAATGTAATTAAAGCCAGCAAAATAACCCCAGCCCCACCCCCACCCGAGACAAGCACCATAAAGGAGGCTTCAACTCCTTGAAGACCTAGCATTTCAAAGAAACGTCGACGATGCAACACTATGGGAAATTTAGGCAACAAGGCCTTGAGCTTAGACTAGGCATGAGATGATTTCTTCTTCATAGACATCTCCAATAACTCTTGCTAGTGGATTGGCAATGCAAAAAAAAAAAAAAGATTAAAAAATGATCACATTTCATTTTGATGAAAGCTTCCTCATAAGATATCAATATTCCTTTGCCTAACAAAAGTCAAAAATGCTGCTATTTTCTCTGGCCCATGACTGGAATGGTTTGTGCTTGTTCCTCAATAACCAGCTACAAGATTCATAGGTCATTAAGGTGAGAGGTCCAATGTTTCCATGACAACCAAACATCTGTTCCTTTGAGTACACATACATTATGGTAATGTGCCATGACCATAACTGAAAAGAAACAATGGTACTAATACATCAATAGCACAAATTCCAAATGTAAAAGTACTATCTCACTGTGGCGTATAACGATTCTATCTGAAAAACACAGGCATACACGTTTAATAGACTTTTCTATTCGTTTTTTCAGCTAGTTGATAAACAGTGCTAGCCATTCCAAACATGTTAAAGTTTGGAAATTTAATGTGATCTCTCCATTCCCCCTCGCTTCCAGTCAAACTATAGGATGTGAATACAGTGATTATGCAGGCATGCAATACACTGCAGTATTGCATGTTATCGGGGTTATCAGTAACCCTGCGAATTTATTTCTTCCCAGCTCTGTGGTTTAATCATCGAGCCGAATTCTCGTTCAAAAGTTAATTCTTTTTAGATCAGTCATCATGTGGACGGTTGTCATAGTTTAAAGGGTAAGTTCTCATCATGGATGATTAGCTTCCATCTGAAAGTACCCATGATCAAGAAAAATACTGAGGATGTGCGTGGTCCTGTGACATGGCATTGCTAGCGGGAGGGGAAGTAAACTTCATGCCTGTATCTCCTGTCCTCCAGGGCCAGACATATTGGCCAGTACGGTGTGGGGGGGGGGGGGGGGGGGTCATCCTTCTAGTTGTCAGCTGAGTCTAGACAGTGAATCTCCATTAGGGCAGCCCCTGTGATATGAAACTTATCTTGTTTACACAATCCAATCATGAAAGTAACAAATATTTTGCAACATGGACTCTAGATGCACTTTTAATTTTCTGTGTTTTGTAAAACATGATAACATACATGTGGGACTCCACAAGATCTAGAGTAGGATCTAACATAAGAATCTGATAATTGATTTGAAATGATATCAGCAATTTTGCATACCACAGTTATTCAAACTACATTTTATCATAAATTATACAGAATGGAGTTAAAGAGTGAAGTTGCAAAGAGTGAAATTGGAAAGGATGACCTGTATTTCTTCCTGAAAGGAATCAAGTATTAAAGAAAACAACCCAAAACAAGCATGCACACAGTCAGTAAAAAGGGAGAATTTTCTTAGCTGCTGAGACTTTCGATGGTTACAACACTATTTGGGACTCTTTTATGACCATCTCTCTTTCTGAAAAACACAAACTAAAGAAAACAAAACTTTAACAAAAATTCAATTTATGGTTTGTTTACTTCAAAACAAGCAGTCTAAGAGTGTATTCATGTCTATCCCCAGCCAGGAAAATTCTAGCATGTGATGCTAGCCGAAGATATTTCACGGCAGGCTCAAATTGTTTTCGACTCGCGTCACAGAGAGTTTTGCCAGCTGTTTCCCTGCTCAATGACATCATTCTTTATGCTCTTCAAAACATGTATGAACATGGAGGCACACATAACAGAATCTATATGGCACAGAGCAGAGACAATGGTGCCCATATACCAGTTAAAGGTCATGTTTACCTTTGGGAGCACTGATTTAAAAAATGTTCAAGATATTACTTTTGATGCATAGGTGTAGGTCAGTTGTATCACAAAACATCCTACCATATAAAACTTTTGCAATAGAGCCTAAAATATACTTGGAGATATCACTATTTTTCTCATTAAACCATAACTGTAGACAGTTTTATAGTCTGGAAACATTTTTTTACAACTATTGTTCACATTTTGTATATTTAGCAATGCTTAACATCAATTATATTGGTTTAAAATTTTACATTGGTTGTTTCTATCCCTAATTCACATTATAGAACTATTTTGAAGCAGTAATGCTGGGTTTTTGTTTCATCTGCAAATGGTAAATAATGCCTTTAAGAGTCCATACATGCAGCTCAGAGGTTAGCATACGATTTGAAGTCAAAGCTGACGATAAAATCGTGGTAAGAAACAAATTTCATAAGAGATACTGGTGGCAATTCAACCTGAATGGTTGATCAAGCAGGCAAGGGATAAAACTGCACTTCTCCAAAAATAACAACAGAATAAACAGTTCTCCTAAAATAGAAATAGAATAAACGATCTTACAAAAAACATTGGTGAAGATAAACCTATTTCAAGCAAGGGTGTTGATAGTGGTATTGTGGTTTGAGAAGTGGCTCAATTTTTACATCTTCTTATAAAAACAAAGCTTTATTTTAATGTACTCATCAAGGTTTCAATGGAGAAATACGCTTTTGTGCACACCTCAGTAGCAAGCACATGAAACTTTATCACTTCTTTTACTCGGTTCAAACAAAGCCAAATCTTCACGCTCATTTCTCTGTTGAGTTATTAAAGAAAAAAAAAAGAAAAAAACAACGGAGAAAAAACTCCCCAACCCCTTTTGGCTTCATAAGATTGTCTTCGTGTGAACTATAAAACAATGCTATAAATATTTCTCTCCTTTTTTTCTTTTACATGTTCTCTATAAAAAACCGCAGCAGCACGGTTAGGTTAATACCAAGCTTACCGGTATCCTTTCTCCCTTTCCTGACCTCAGACAGAGAGTCAGTCCCAAACCGATATCCTCCAGCTCAGCAGGTTTTGGTGCTGTCCCAGACAGTTCTTCTTCACCAATCCCCCCCCCCCCCCCCTCCTTCCATATTCTCCCTTCAACATGTCTTGTAGGGGGAAAAGAAATAAAAAGTCTGGAGTAGAGGCTTCTGGTCCCCCCCCCCCCCCCCCATCCCAAATCCTGTATTTACCCCCTCCGGCTGTTTGACGACATCACAGCAGCACCACTTTCATATCATATTCATAACTTAATCAGTGGTTCCTGTCTAGTCTATACTGATTCAGACACACTTCATGTTTCTACCCAAGAGTCCTGGTGATCCTTGTTTCACCAACAACCACAAACATTTCTACTGCCTTCTTTGTTTCCATATCTTCAACATTTTCAGCTGTTCACTGCCCAAGCAGCTACTCTATGTAAGGATAATACTTCCTAATTCTAATATTGTCAGTACATAGCACTGTCATTCATTAGAGTGAAACAAAATCAAAGGGGTTGGTGGTATAAGACTATGCATAACTCGCAATTTGTCCTTAATTAGATCTCTCTCAATGGTAGCAACCATGTGACTGTTGAGTGTAAATATGATCATGTGATTCAGAGACATATTGGGTAAACGTTTTCAACCTTTCTTTCAGTGTCCTGCCGAGAGGTGTCTCGCAAAGAGACGCCCCGAACTCGCTGCGAGGGATTTCTCTTACCCTCGAAAAAGTGTCACAACGTCGCCTGTTACCGCTTCAAATCTTGATCTTTGGTTCACTCACTGCTGATCCTATGATGACGACAGAGTAGCCGGCGACTGCGTTGAGTATTTCATGCTCCTCCTTCCACAACAATTGCTTTATCTTAGTCTAGCTCCCATACCATGGGCTATTTTTTATTGTATTCAGTTTGCCCATCACCATACGAATTGGTAGTTACCATGGGAGATACACACGTACGTTTCCTGAAAATTTGTGATTTCCTGCAAAATGAGGTTCAGTTCACAGAACTGGGTGTATATTGGTATATTGTGTGTTTAAATGGTAAAAAACAGCAGGAATGAAGTTGTAGCCAGCTTGTCTCAAAATGATTTGATGTAATCTTACCTTCAATACTAAACTTTCAACTCAAAGTACCTGTGCATTGGCACTACCTTTTAATCAATAAAACAAAACAAAGTTCAAATCTGCATTAGATCCCAAGTTGAAAATGAAAGCATATCACTTCAAAGTCAAGATAGAAACATTGGTCTTGTCACACAAAGTGATAACTAGCCCTACATTTTGTACATAGTGATGCTGATAACATGTATATGTGTTAGCGAATTCATTTTGGTGAGCATCTTCTTCTGTGAACATCCATTAACACATGCTGCAGTCTTGAGCACAGACTAATCTTCTATACCATTAGGACGGACATACAATGGGGGAGATGATCTTTCCACTGACCGTTATTGTCCCAAATTGGACAGCTCTCGGGGAGATAAAATCAAATTATCCCGCCATGGCACACCTTTCAGTGAGGCTAAAGCTAGGTCAGTCTATTCCACTAATTTCTCCTCTTCTTTGCTAACCTCCTCCACAAAAAAAGAGAGAAAATTATGGAGTCTGGTTCTGGATGTGGGACCTTCTTCTTCTTCTTCTTCTTCTTACCATGACAGCGCATGCCCTGGAAAGGCGGTGATACATGTCATCCCACTCATCAAATTATTGAATCCCTAACAGTCTCTTCCAAACCCTATGCAACCCTTCCCTAAAAATACCCCGGCCTTCTCGTAAACAGAGTTCCAGACTGCTGTTGCCCGTAGATGAGACGCGCTAATGTTTCCTCATTTCCTGCTAATGATGCAAGATTGGCTTCAATTAGAAATTTAGAAGCTTTCGCTGTCAGATACGAGCGACTTTCTCTTTTTGTGCCTATATAACCTCCTGTGCAAATGCTTTGAAACTCTAATATGTTTGTCTTGTTTGGTTTTGGGTTTTTTTTGGCAATCTCACATCTCTAATATGTTTGTCTTGTTTTGTCTTGTTTTGGGTTTTTTTTTTTTTTTTTTTGCAATCTCACAAATGAGGTGAATATGAATAGACACAAAATAAACATGACAACTCCCCCTTCCCCCCAAAAAAGATACTCCATCCTTTCATCCCTTAAGGCCCTGTCACACTAGGTGTAAAGCTAATGTGTGCCCTGTCAATCTTCTACACAGGGGCAGTTCTTGTTGTCAAGACTGGTATATGTCATATCTAGTGGTATCACTCACACAGTGCAAGCCTGCTTTCAACCACTAAGAAATGGTAACCAGCTCACATCCCTCTGCAAACTGCCTCAGAACATATAAATAAACCAGCTAAATTGAAATACAGCATATGCACAGATATACAATCACATATACAAGTATATAACGACAAAAGCTGCTCTAACTTGCGCAAGCGGTGGCTTGACCGCGATAATCTCTACGCGACTTGGGACTCCAAAAGAGTTATCTGCCCCGACCACGCAAGTGGGAAGGGGCTGATTTCTGTATGATCCTTAACACCTCAAATATACACATGTACGTCATCAGGCCGAGCGGGGAAAGGGGTGGGGCGGGGTCCATTCACGTCCCATCTCACGACGCATCATCACACTGTTGATTCGTGGGCTAAGAGTGCACTGACAGGAAATGGAGGTTTTACTTCTGCAGAGGCTGGAAATTAAGTTGACCCTCTGGAGAAATTGAGGGAGTGTGCGATTAGAGAAAACAGAAGGTGAATAGATTGTTTGGTAGAAGAGGGAGCAACGTTTCAGAAATCTGGTTCAGGTCTTTGCCATACAAAATGCAAGTGCAGATGAATCAAACAAAACCCTTTCAATAAAAAACAATGAAGGCTAAAAAACACACAATGCAGATGCAACTGAACAAGAAAAATGTAGCTCCATGTTTTACAACATGAAAATAACATGAAAGAACTTTGGAACAAACGAACGGCAAACATGAACAACTCACAAATATGGAAACTCTCCATGGTATTACAGCAAATGAGGAAGATAAAGAGCAAAGTATGCTCAAAATGGAGGGAAAAGGCATCATCAACATCAACACTTATCCAAAACAAAAATCATTCAACTTTTAGGCAGAGCAGTTTACGGGCTAACATAATCTAGGAATTAGACTGGGAGTTATATAACACAGCACAGAAATCTAGAAAGCTTATATGAAGTGAAATTAAAAAAGTAATAATTGAGGACTGGAACTTCTTCCTCCAGTAAACATTTTAGTCACAATTTCATCACAGTGTGTCACAATCCACTCACATTTTGATTATCCACAAAGGATTGGAAGACAAGACTACCCATAATCCTCAACAGACCGGAGGAAAACAACCTGAAAATGCCATGACTGATACTAAGAATGATATAAATCAAATTATCATGTCTGGAATCATGAGCTGCAGGGGAAATAACTGGCAAACAATTCTTGGTATAAGGAGGCAAAATCAGATCATGCCGAAAAAGAAGGCAAAACAAAAAACACAGACAAACACAAAACACAACAGGTGTCTACAAGTCCTGAGAACTTCAATTTGAGTAAGTGGAAGAAGCAGTTGACAAATGCCTCCATTTCTTTCTCTTTCGCCCTATCCATCTACCTCTCCCTCTCTTACTCTCTCTTCTGTTCTTCCTTCTCTCTCTCCTCTGAGTATCTACTTCTTGTGTCTCGGAGTGACAAGCTTGTTACATGGAACATGAATCGCTGGCGTCAGCAGACACGAGGTCCCGTCTCTCGAGGGATGTGACAGGAGAGATATCAGGTTATCCCCGTTGATGTTACAATGTCGCCGGGGTGAACAGACGAGGGATGATAGCAACAGATACGCAGGCTGGACGTCATCCGAGCGAGCGAGCGAGTGAGCAAGTGGCGATACCAAGATTAGGGGGCGATTCCTCGCTGGTCTCCCATCGATCACGGGAGGGAAGGAGGGAGGGAAGGGGGTCTATTTCTCTTCCCAAACTGGCAGAGCATGCGTCACTGAATGCATCATTCATTCATGAAAGCTTTGTCCATGGGGGAATACAATGTACAATTGTTAAGTACCATAATCATGCATCTCCTCTAAACTTAATCTACCACTGTGCCAAATTTTGCCCCAATCTTGCTGGTTCTATGACTACTTGCTGCATCAACATTGCAGGTCCCTTCATGACTGAAAAAATTCCATTAGCAATCTATTAGACACCACCTCATCTGATCTGATTATGGGCAAAAAAATACTTAATTCAACATTAGGTGCAGTGATAATTCTGCTAATCTTTTAAAACTTGGATTTGTATGTCATCAATAAAATATACAAGTGCAAACTGAGATTTGCCCAATTTCTGGACTATCTGAGATTCGCACAATTTCTTCCAAATTGACAGAAACAAACATGAATTGATGGGGACTTTGAAGCTGGTCTCCACTTTCATGAAAACATGCAGGAGGCATTCAACTCCAGCACTGCACTCTGAAAGTTTTTCCACCTTTGAGGTCTAAAAACTGAGTCATCCATAAACCACCAGCTTGTTTTCAGTACAAGGCTGTAGTCAACACCGGTCTCCTTCCTATTCATGTCCCCTCTGCTATGAGACCATGTTTTCGGAAACATTAGACCCCCTCGAAACCAGTACCATCCACTGCCATGACACACAGCCATCCTCACTTTCACCGTGAATGCCCCCCAGCGGTAGGGAAGTTATTCACAAACACACCTTGTGATATAGGCCCCTAATTGCCAATGTAGTCAGAAATGCAATCGGCAATCTTTTGTTGGAACATGTTTCAGACCAAATGCAAATTGTATATGGGCTTTTTGTCAAAATAGGCGTCAGAAAATGCTCAAATAAAAAGCCTGTTGGGTAGCCGTATCCTCTTTCTTCTGAAACATCAGGATGCTTTCCCCTAAGGAAGGATTTGGTGGCATACATTTTGTAGTTTGCCTCAAAACACCTGCTGTGTCCCAGTTTCAGTTGATGACATTTACATCAAGCTGACAAAGCAACGATAAGACAGATTTGGATAGCTTCTCTTCCGTCACACCTGGATGTTTTAATGAAACTCAATGTGCTTGCTAAAGTAATCTGCAACATCCGAGATTTTAATTTCCTGAACAGAGGTCACTGACACATCACAATGTCGACAAGACAAACAACACACAAAAGCAGAACCATTAAAAACTTTATCACTTTACCTTTGATGTCGATTTTGAATGGCATCCCTGGTGACATGATGTCGTAGCTGCAGATCGTGGAGAAGCCCGGCGAGCAGTCGTCGTCGACCGCCTGAATCTGCAGGAATTTGTGCGGCATGCTGCCCTCCTCCACGCGGGCCTCGTACGATTTTTGTACGAAGCGCGGTTTGTTATTATTTGGATCTCTTACAACTATGTGTACTTGTGCTCTGTCGATAATAGAAACAACACAAAACAGAATATAGAAATGGCTTGATTACTGATTTGCTCCGAAACACCAACACATCATGTACTGTATCAGCATGCTATGGTAATCCATGTCGAAAACTATTTTGATATCTCATACATTTGGAGAAATAAACCACGAAAGGCTTTTAATGCAGAGGGGCTGACTTGTGTGATTGGGGAAATATTTTGAAGAATAGAAGACTGACATCTTTGTTAAAAAAGCTTTATAAAAAAAAAATCATAAAACTCAATTTGCATGGTCCTACATGATATTTAATACATATAAGTATGAATCTTCCAACAAATTTGTTTGAAAATGGTTATTGAATGCTTTACAAAAATCAGAAAACTTTGAGAGACTAGATTTGTCTTAAACTCCCAATAAGACAGCTGCATTTGGATATAGACCAGTTCAAAAGATGTTTAACATCTTTATCCTTTCCATTCATCAGAATATTCAAAGTGACAATAAAATCTTCTTTCAGACTTCTGTAAGCCCGAATGCTCGTCATGTATTTATTTCAACCGTAGACCTCAGTCATAAATAAAGTTTGACAATTTCTTGAATCGTGCCATCACAATCTAAAGCAGTGTCTTCAAGCCTTATCACTGCACTCAGAGCTAAGACACAACTCCTTATCTATGTGCACTTCCTTTACTCTGCGGGTGGATAGCATATTCAATCCAACAAACGATCTGTCACAATCCCAATCACAACCGAGTGTTCTCCTATCAGCATGTTCTGTTTTTCTTTTTTTAATAAGTCACTGAAAATATCTTCTCTTCAACTTACTCTCTTGAAATGGGATGTAAACCTCTGTCACAAACTATAAACATGTACTCTCAGTGCTTTTTGTATGATATATATTCACACACATTCATGCTCCACAAATATCTGATAGAAAGGACCTACAGTTTATAGCAAGGCATGGATACTGTGTGGTTAGAATCTTTTCAGAGACCCTTATCAATTGTTTCTTTTTAATTTTTTTTAACTCTGAAAAGACAAGACAGTTTGTTTGCTTGGTAATGGTTTCATAATAGCAAAGATTTGATTTTGATCTTAGCGTAGCATAACGTTTGCCTCACTGTATCTATTTGTTTTATTTTAGTGTCAACTTTGCATGTTTAATCCTATGCATCATGATGTACTTCACCTACACTGACTCAATGTTGAATGTATGTTTTAAGGACACATCTGAAAATCAGCCCTAGCTACGGGTGGAGAACGAATAAATAAAACTAAAATAAACAAGAAAACAAAAAACAAGCACACTCACTTTGGAGAGGAGAGGTGGGGTTTGCCACAGTCCGTGGCCTGAATATGAAATAACCACTCGCGATTTTCATCGCAGTCCTTCACGGCCGCGTTGATGGCGCCGCTGACTGCCTGGATGGCCCCCGTTCCGGCCGCCTGGTCGACCACGTTGATGACGAAGGGAACGCTCTCTTCGATAGTGAAGGAGCAGATGCGGCCGTTGGTGCCCTCGTCCATGTCATGGGCGACCAGGGCGGGCGAGAGCATCTCTAGCTTGCCGTGTTCGTTGATCTCTCCTCGGAAGATCTCCTCCTCCCAGAATGGTGCATGATTTGATGTGTCTGTGGATAACAAATAAGGAGAGAAAGAACAAATGTTATAATCATCTAGATGCCAAAGAGGTTGTCATGCCATACACCCTACAATGTACACAAAATGTTACCGTTTAATGAGCTCCTTTCATTGTTCTGTCATATATGCTTGGAGCTAATTTGCATTAAAAGAGGGATGCATAAAATAATTGTATGACTAATATGAAAAGGCAGTCATCTCAACAAATACATTCTGAGATTATTCAAAACATACACACAGATTCAAACACGCATTAACACAAATTTTTATTTTGTTGCTTCATTCAAGTCTCTTTCAATTACATAGAAATCATATTCACAATGAAACAATTGCAAACAGGGGAAAGTACAGCATGTATTCCATTCATTACTGCTGTCTGACCATATCCAAACATGCCCACACACACACACTGACGTCACCGCCATCAATTTTGATCTCCTCATCTATACTTAGCAAATTCACAAATGCCTGTCTGAACAATGAATGCAAAACAACCACTTTCTTCTCACACTTTCTGTTCTACTTGGTCTACAATTCACATTGACTGTATTAGATATTATGTAGTAAAGTTTGTATCAATTACAAGATGCTAAAATTGAGCTTACACAGTTCATACTCCTACATCAAGCTTTTTATGATAAGCAATGACCTCACCCATTATCATACCATACCAACTGTGCATGTGAGGGTGTGGGTATACACATGTATACAGTGGTGTGTACGTGAATATCTGAATATCTCTAAAAATGTGCATCGCTCTGTCCATATGTGTTCACCAAGTATATTTTTTTGTTGTTCATATATGGAAATATGTGCAAAGTAATGGCTGGATATTCTGTAATACCAGAGAGCATTTCTAAAGCGCAACAGGAAGCGAATAAAGACAGTCTTCCATTGAACAAATCCATTAGTAACTACTCATCCCCGCGATATTACACGCAAGCATTGGACATCCATGAATTACGTGGGAGTCGATCAGCCTTTAGAAACGCTGCCCAATGTGATTGGCTTATTGATTTTTTCGGGCGAGATCTATGACACATACTGCTTATGAAAATATGGTGAATCACCTACTCTCCCTGGTTAACATTACAACATCAAAGCGAAACTATACCGCACACATACGTGCCCATCTTGATTAGTATTGCTTCTTCCCGTAGACTCAAAACAACACACCCATACATTTTACGATATTTGTTTTACAGACACATACACCTGTAAGATGCACACACACACACATGCACACACAAGCAACATAAAAACACAAACAGGCGAGAGAACAAAATATTTCATAGAAATGCACATCAAACAAACCAACACACAAAAATAAATCATGGAAACATACACATATGAAACAAGACTTCTACACCTAGACTTGAATTCACACTGCACAGAGGCAATGTACATCCCCTCTCCCTGGTTGGCGCCTGTGTACAGCTCCGATATAGTATGGACTCAGCACACACACACAAACACACACACAACGCCATTTCACACTCTTGATGCAATTCTCTAGTAAACCATCACCCACCCAACGTCCCCCCCCCCCCCAGTCGATGAGATCGTATGACTAACGATGTACGCTCAAATAGCTGCAGCGCAGACCAAGACAGCGTTAGGTAATATGCTGTCCCCGCGGAGTTCACGTTTCCAAACGAAAATTACCTCACAGTTCTGTAATCTAATCACCTATGCCCACACCACCACAGAGTGCCTTTCCAAGATAATTCAATTTTACCTCAAGGAGAATATCACTGCCATCACAATTGTCTGTCCAATAAAATAAAGGACAAAAAATAATGCTTTTCCGCCTCACACGGAAGGATCTCTAGGAAGGTTCTCTTTACACTTTAATACTTAATCAATATTGTATTCTGATTTCTTTCTCATAAACACAAGACAAGACAACCATAACTGCACTTCGAATCTGATACTCAAATTAGATCATATCTATTTCAGCACTTAATACTCATTCATTTTTGAGAATATACAGCTCATAATTTTTTTAATGTGTCAAATTAATACACTTTACCACTCAATATCCCCTAATATACATAACAAAAGGCACATTTTTGCAGATAATAGATTTCTATTTTCTTCTCTTCTTTTCTCAATCTTTCTCTTTCCCTTCCTCTTACAATTTTCATTTCAATACTTTTTGGTACAATCCTAGTAAGTTCTATTACAGTTGTGTATTCAATAAAACCACCATATAAACTCTAACTGTCACATATATCAGAATCCATCACTTGGAGCAGCAATAAATACACAAACAATAGATATGGAAATCACATATGTGCATGACTCAGAGCTTTTGACCTCTGCACTTTTGACCGTCTTAGCCTCCTTTCTGGGCTGTTGCTTGTTTGTCTGCATCAGCACCCACCTGTCATGAGCTGCCCACTGAAATGGTCTCCCCAACGAAAAGCCTGTGAGAGCAAGTCTACACATGAATCAGTCCCACTCTCATCTCATCTTTCTACCTTTTCTCCCTCCCTTCCCGTCCTCCTCCCCTCTCTCTCCTCCAGCTCTCTCCTCCGTTGCCGTGGATGCATGCACGGAAGATGACTCATCATCCAGTATCTCTCACCCTCTCTCTCCCTCTCTTGTTGCGTGGATGACCTCCCCCTGCTAATGGAACAACCTGCCGCGGTCGTTACGGTCGGGGCGTAGGGAGATGCACTGCTTAGCATCGGCAAAGAACGTCTATATGGCCGGCCACACATACACAGTATAAACAGGCGGCACGTCATTGCAGAAGTAGAGGCCTCATGCGCAAGGTCGGGAGGCAGAAATGATGGAGGACATCTTCTTTTGCCATTCTGCACGACCTGTCTGTCCTCGTCCTTCAATATCCATGAATCAATGCTGCTCAATTTTTTGTTTTCATTATCATGAAACAGATACAGTGTATGGCCCCCTATCAGTAGTGGCAATGCCTTGCCAGTGTTGTTGTTGTTGTTGTTGTTGTTTTTTTTGGTGGGGCTGATGTTTTGCTTCTATACACAGGTGGCTTTAAATAGGTGCAAATGGATATTTCTTGGTTGTTGCTAATTCATGTTGATTTCTGTAGCAATCGCTTTCACCTTGCCATTCTTCTCACAGCAACAGCACAATGTTGAGTCAAAGCGGGAGGCATGTTACAACATCTTTATAGATAGGTCTTGGGTCATCCGGTATTACAGGCTATGTTATCTTCGGCGAGCAGGTTTCATAAATTCAGAGAGCATTAAGCCTTGTTTGGATGCAAATTGGTAATCATGTATTACCCGTTAAGGTGAAACCAGCAAAATAATCAAATTGGGCACCATTATAGCACGGTGTTTTCGTGGGCCCATACTCATGGTCGCTCTTCTCATGTACACAACATTGTGCTACCAACATGCACATCACAAAAAAGCTTGCTGAAGACTTAAACTTGGTAATATTCGAAGAATGCTAACAGAGGGAAAGTTGAGAATATTCATTTGAAAAATTTAAATCATCAATCAATCCAGTTGACACAATATTCTAATGAAACCACTTCTTCCTCCATTCCCCCCCCCCCCCAATCAATATATTGACGCTGCACACCAACCATTCACGCATCCACAACCTGCCAACAAGCTAATTGAATTATCTCCATGGCGATGCCCAATGTAGGACCCTAATGAGCTCCATCGGTGACCCGTTTCCACAAGAGATAGCATCTCTCCCTACAGATACTCTCCCTCTGTGAGAGATGTTTCTATTTCATCTCAAGAGAGAGAGATATATCTACAATTTATGAGCAATAATGGACGTAAACAAATAGCCCCATTTTTTTAACTCCACAGTAAAAAGGTCACTAGGTTGGAAATACAACTTTCGCTCAATTTCATTTTTGTTTTTGTCTATTTTTTTGCATAGTAGTCACAGCTGCTATGTATGTTTCACTGTGTTAATATACCTAATTCCAGTGGGGCAAATATATGTCTTTCAAATGTAATGTAATAATACTTACACTCCACTCATACCATCTACAGCTTTTCTCTTTCCTTTTTTTTTTTACTTTTTTCTCTTTCAATCTATTTCTATATTTGTCTCTATCTAGATCTATATCTACCACATTTTTCACATCTTGTTTCATGATCATTTCATTTTCTTGAAAAAAAAAGGCAAAATTAACTGTTGATAAACCAGCAGGTAGGGCAAAAAAAAAAAAGGAAAAAAATGCAAAATTAACTCTTGATAAACTAGCAGGTTGGCCATTTCTAGCTTTTGTCTCTTGATTCACAGTTGCACGAATGACTCAGTAGGATCAAGTAGAATTATTTCCTGAGATAGAGTCCGGTGTTTTCCACAATTGAACTGGGTCTGGGATGAGCAGACTACGGTTTACTGTCAGATAAGCTTCAGCCCTATGCGAATTCAGTCCAAAGGTTATCACCTATCTCATTCTTCACCCACAAACCAGCAAACTAGCCACGGTGTGCGTCTGAAATATAAACACATATTTTGCCGAATTTCTCCTCATTTTCTCCCCTCCTCCTCCTCCTCCTCCACAGAGTCAAATGTCAGAGAATGTTATTCTTTTAGGGACAAGGGGAGCTCCAGAAATCAGATCGGCACAAGGTATCTCCCCCCCCCCCCCCCCACCTTCCTCTATACGTCAGCAACTCTATCTTCTTCATGCAAGTCTTGAAATATCAATGTGATGCTACTGAATATCATGCTGGGACCAAAAAGGTCAAATTGATCATAATATCCATTGAAAACCCAGGAATATTGACTATTCTATCACACTACAGCAAAGGTACGTATACACCGCCTCAGGTTTGTGTCTGTAACCCACATTTTGTAGCCCAGATATTTCATTTCTCTTTGCAAGTGGTCTTGACTCTGAAGGATTGCCACTTAAATCTCCTGAAAAATAAGTAATATTGTAACAGATACACTCAACACTGAGTGCAATATGACTACAAAGCATTCAAAGAACAAATAAAATTAGACATAAGAACAAATAAAATTAGACAAGCGCTTAGAGACTTGAATGTAATTTGCGCTCTATAAAAATGGTTTATTATTGTTATTATTATGTAAATCTATACTATAAGAGAAAGAACTGCATTTATACCTGTACACATAATGATATGACAAACATAGTGATTTTTTTTTTAGCCAACCTATTTGTGTGTACAGTTATGTTTTTTTTTATAGATTTGGCTAAGTCCTATCTATTCCAAAGGGATTGAATGAAAAAATATATATGTATGAAAAGAACAATCAAGAGAATATAAAATAAAAGCAATAAAAATGTTTGAAACATGAAATCTAAAGTGAATGGATTTTGAATGTACTGTGGGAATATTTGTCCAGCTGTGTCTTGCATGATCCATTTTTTATAGCTCAATGTAGAGCAGGAGAAAAAACAAACAAAATGGAGTCTGGGCCAGATATACTGCATGCTGGCTACAAACAAATAGGAGCTGAATATTTGGCTACAGGATGAAACAAATACATAATTGCATTTCTTGCGGGGTGTGCACAGTTTCCTTGCTGCGAAATCGATCCAGACAACTTTCAGAGAGATTGTTACTGGCCGCACAAACAACACCCGCAGCTCGGAAGACAAACGTCCAGCTCCGCAGTTTAATTATGCGCGGAACCCTGCCGAGGAAATAGATGAAATTTGGGACGCATGCCAGCGGCGTTTTCTGGCGGTTTTGGTGGCCACTTGGTCACCTACTGTTCTTAAAACTAACAGAGACTCTGCATGACGACAATGGCCAATCAAACAGTCTACATTTACCGTCTTAAGTCAGCGACAGTTAACAAAACAAAGCACTAGGCTGCTGGGAAAGTAAGAGTCTGCATTACTTAAAAACAAAATAGAACAAAGAAATGGAATCGGCAATTACAGTATCGGACCGCCAGTATCTGCAAAAAGTCATACATTCACAAGGAAATGGGCTAAGAATTATCAGTTTTGCCAATTGTCAATAATTTTCTGACACACACAAGGCTTTTTTGTCTCATTCAACATGATTCCAAAGTTAAATCCTCCAAAGATTTCTCACTCGGAAGTAAAACTGTCAATGTCCTTTTTGAGATCACAGGACTCCTACTTCCCATAGTCTACATCAGGCTAGAGTGAAAGTTCATCACACCTCATACTTCTTGCCCCTGCTAGAAAGACCTTACAATCAAAATTTTCCAAAGTTTCTGTATGTACAGTACATGCATTAGTCTCCTTCACTTGAATTATACAAGGAATGTCCATATTCTCTCAATGCATAATAGATTCAAGGATTTTGTTTTGAGGTTTCTCTCTGACGCAAGGGATAATTTCAGTAGCCCGTAATGTGCACCTGTATATTAACGTTGGGGGGAAAAAAAGGTAATTAGACAGCCAAGGTTTATCACACGCATGCAGGCATGCCGCAGTTTGTCAGGAAACATTTACAGCCGCGACGCTTAATTTGGTACCATTGCCAAACATTTCAGCTTCAGTCACGGAGTGGTCTGAATTAGAATAAAGAGGAAAGCTTGATTAGTCAGAAGGCTATCATGATAAATGTGCGATAAGGTGGCTGGCGATTCGAATATAGCACAGATACTGTTGTTAAAGGGATTGTACAGTTCTGGTTGAGACCTAATTTCAGGTTTCTAACATTTTTTTTGGTGAGATAATGAGAAACCTCTTATGAAATATGAAAGAGCATGTAATTCCATGAGGAATTCAATGTTTATTTGATGAAAATTGGTTTTGAAATAGCCGAGATATCCAAAACAGAGCGCTTCTAATAAGTGTGGAACCCACACTTTATTACGATCGCTTTGTTTGACTTTGTTTTTGGATGTTTCAGTCCTTCCAAAACCGATTTTCATCAAATAAACTTTGAATTCCTCTTTAATAGTTAGCTCTGTACTATTTCATAAGTGTTTTCTTGGTATCTCACAAAAAGTTAAAAGCCAAATTCTCATCTCCACCAATACTATACCATCCCTTTAAGTATCCTCTAACAGTGAATTTCTCCACGAGTTGCAATCTCTTTCTCTTTTGAACCTGCATTCTTTAGAACTCTTCAACTCGAAACTTGAGTGTGGGTTCAGAAAAGTACAACGACACTGATTTTTTTTTTTCAATACTTCGCATACATGTACCCTCGCAACCACTAAGAGACAACATTCTATCCATCTTGCAGTCTTGGGGTTTAGAGAAGAAAGTCAGTTTAAATGTCAAGTATTCCAATCTCTTGCCTACTTTCATAAATGACCAAAATATGAAATACTTTTCCTTCTCTTATGTTCTCATATCAACAATGGTACCGTACTTCACTGTCAATATTGTCCACATAATTTTGACTATCAAAAATTTTAAGGACAAATAAATATAGTATGAGCAGTTGTATAACAAAATATTCAGCCCTAGATTCAGGTAGTTTTTTCTAGGTACAGTTCTAGTTAGAGTGTGTGCTTTTATGTGATTTTCTGATTCTTTTTTAGTATTGGGGAGGGGTGCTATCAGAGATACACTGGTAATTTCAGTCCAAGTCAATATCATCTTTCTTGCCTCATTCAGTACTTCTAGTCTCCGTAACTTTACATTAGTCCCAGGCATATCCATTCATCATGTGGTTTGGAATACTGAAAGTGCATTCATAAACTTCGCAGTGGGGAAAAGACAAAATCTTAGCCTGGGAACAGAGACTACTCATGAGCATTCATCAGCGATATGAAATGGCCCTAAGACCTACACAATGCCTGTCGGAAGTCGGTATTCGGGGGGCCCTGCCATTCAAGTCAATATTTGAGGCAGAGACGTTTGATTTCATTCATATTCCATCATCTCTCATGCTCCACTTTCTCAATCTCTCATCTATTTCTCTCAAAACCTCTTTCATTATTACATACTCTTCAGAACATATTTATATATATTCATATATTTCTCTCCCTCTCCCCCATCTCTCTTTTCTTGTTATCACTTCCAAGCCAAGTCGCCTGCTTCTCCTCTGTCTCTGTCATTTGGCTTTACACTGATGGATCGCTTCTACAAGCCTCTGCAAAAGTCATATGATTGTGGGAATGCCTTTGCTCATTATATCTTTATATCTCCTCCCTCTCTATATATTTCTATTTCTCTCTCCTTATATTTCTCTACATACACATCATCCTTTCTCAATCATGGGAGTGTGAGGAGAGATTATCACCCCTACAAGGGTGACTCATGCACCATCTCTTCTCCTCCTCCGTGTGATTCAGAGGCGATGCCCGCCAAACAGACGACTCATTCTCACGGCCCCCCAACCCAAAATGATCCTTTTGTTCCTGACGATGTTGATGATAATACCAAGGGAAAAGTCTTAGCACCAGGGGTAAAAGAGTAGAGATTCGGATCCATTTAACATTGCAGGCCCATCCTCTTCTTCAAGATGGGTGCACGAAGCATTGATGTCACTACCTGCCGACATCCGTGCAGCCATTACACCGCTTGGTATGCGTGTCATCTGAGGACAAGCCATTCGTGTAAAGTCCTCTTACCTTAAGATTGGGGGTGGGGTGGGCAGTCGTGATCACGTGATGTATCAAACCAATGTCAGAGACAAAGGGCACTGTGGGACCCATTCTGGTGACCCCCCCCCCCCCCCCCTTGCTGGATGGCAATCTGCTTCAAGTTTGTTGTCATTTCACAAGTTGTATTCTGTCAGGCTCTACTGACGCAAATCCAGACTACATGCACCTATAAATCATCTTCAGACTATTTCAAAAGCTAGGGGGGGGGGGGGCATGATGGGTAAGATGGTAAATAAAGAACGATGTTGATCCGTCGAGCTCTTCATGTCTGCAGGTTCGCTCAGCATAATTTTCATGAATTGAATGTTTGCCACCCAGCTCAGGTAGGGCCTGCCGACATGCCATCCAAACCTAGCATTTGTTTAAGTCATCACGGATGATTTTAATCTTTAAAAGCATTAGTAAACCTAGCTTCACTCTCATCAGACTGATGTATATTGCTCAGTCATCCTAAATGCAAAGCCACATGATAGACGAGTAAGGGTTTAAAATGCACAAGCACTGAAGAAGCGTCCTTCTCTTCCAACACATCTTCAGAAGATGTTAACATAGTGAATACAACTGCGCAGTCTCAAATCCAGTCACATACAGGGGGAAAAAAAATCAATTTACACAAGCAGTTAGACTAATTTAATGCCTACGATAACTGTCATATACTAATAATACCAGGTAAGAAAATTGTGGGTTCAAACTCATTGGTGATCTTGACACAATCATAATTATGCTTTGGTCAACTACCACAAGCCTAACTGGGTAGAAATGTATAAATCATACACTTCTACCAAGATGATTTAATGTGGTGGCATCTTGATGGTTTTGCAATCAGAATTCCAAGTGTGTTCCTTCTTTGCCTTTCATACAAAGCTTCCACAAAGAGCATGACGCATACAAAGCCATGCTGAGATGCAGCGCATGAATGTGTGCATGTTTGGTTTTGGTGGGGGTTTTTCAGCGTGTGTGTCAGTCCCCACATCTTACAAATGCATCTCCTGGCCACTCGATGCTCTATAGACACTGCCTGCCATCTACTTTGCATAGATGCAGCAGGGAAGGTCTCGGGAGGAAGGAGGTTTAGTCATCACATCACGGGAGAGCGGGATGCTTAGGATACCGCTGGGAAGAAGGTGGAGAATCACTTGTCTCCAATTTACAGCACCTCATCTCTACTAGCAGAGGTTTGTGTGCATTCTGGAGGCAATGCAAGACTAAAAGGGATGTCATGCACTCCTTGAAGGAGGGATGTGGGGGGGGGGGGAGATGGAGCTCGGGAGGTCAAAAGTTTTCTGCAGTAATGCAAGAAAGAGATAGGTATGTATGTATGATGCAGTCTCTTCTGTGACAGCAAGTGCCCCACAGTTAACATCGTTCCAGTGATGGGGGCGAAACATGCCAGTCCACATACAATGTAGCATGTCAATGCAGTCTGTCTCTATCCGTCACACAAGAGTAAAGGAGATTCTAACATGCAGAGATTCAGCGTGTATGGCGTGAATGATAGTTGTCATGACAGTGATGGCTGTAATGATGATGATGATGAGTTACCGTGGCACTGATGGCTAAAATGATGATGAGTTGCCATGGCAATGAACATCAAAATAATGATGATGAAGATGATGATGATGATGTGTTACCATGGCAATGATGTTCAAACTAATGATAATGATTATGATGACGATGATGAATCTGATGATTATGATGATGATAATGTGTTACCATGGCAATGATGTTCAAACTAATGATAATGATTATGATGACGATGATGAATCTGATGATTATGATGATGATAATGATGACGATGATGATGATGATGATGATAATGATGAGTTACCATGGCAACTATGGTCAATATGATAACGATGAAGAGTTACTATGGCAATGGTGGCTATAATATGGATGATGATGATGATGATGATGATGATGATGATGATGATGATGATGATGATGATGATAATGATGATCGTAATGACTGATAGAAAAGAGATGACATGGCTTATAAGGCAGAAAATGAAAAACAGAAGTGATAAAAATGATATACACCGTAATCATGAATGCGCATGATAGCTAAATTCGGGAAAAAGAAGATTGTGAAAGAAGAAATCAACATTCTCTCTGATATCATCAGAGTCACAAATTATGGAGGAGTTTGTGATTTAACAGTCATTTCCTCCTTCATTATCCAGCTTCTAGCAGCACTAACACCCTCGATAATACAACTATGATACCTGCGAGACTGCAACACTTTTTATAAAGGTGTTTTTATTGCAGTGAGAGTGGGGCTTTTATCAATCCCTGATAAGCAGATTGGGAACTCATTGAATAACGATGCCATCCTAGTTTAGCTAATGATCATCCAATAAAGAAGCGGTCAAAATCCCTGCCCAAGCCACTGTATACAAAAAAAAAAAAAAAAAAACCGAAAACATGAACGATATAAGAAATGCACCAATGATGCCATGGATGGACAATTCCACCTAATGGGTGAGTCAGGGCCATTATGAAAGACCAATCAAATGCTGATTACTGGTCATTTATCCCACTAATTTGCTCTCCACTCCCTATCCTGACCCAGTTCAGCCATTCCTGCCCCCATCCTCAAACATAAAGACATGCCTTTCACACTAGCTCTCTCTCTTTCTCTTGTCTTCCTTCTGATCCTTTCCTTCCACCTTTCCATCTTTCCTTCCATCCTTTCCTCCATCCTCATCTTTGTTCTCCTCTTCTCCATCCTCACTCTTTGTTCTCCTCTTCATTATCATCTCCAATCTCCTGCATCCCTTCATTTCTTCTTCATTTTTTCTTTGTTATATCCTGTATATTCTCTTCTTCATTTTGTCCATCCTTTCACTCCATGTTTCCTCTTCTATTTCTTCCTTCTCTCTATCCCCATCTCCATTCTCCTACACAATTTCATTTCTTTCTACTTTTCCACTTTTTTTTCATCCTCTATACTACATACGACATGTAATTCACAAGGTCTCTATTTTTCCAATATTTGTGACTCGGGTGCAACTTGCAAATTTATCAACACACATAGTATCAACTCTGATCCCAAAAAGAATGTGATGTGCATGCATACATCTCTCCGTTCATGACTGTATTCCCTGATCATGTATCTAACCACTCACAAAATTGTCCAGAAGTCCCAATTTGCAAAAAGATAGATAATTCGACTTGCTAAATATATGGTGTACACAGCACCCTCTTCTTCATTCATTTTTTTCCCTTTATCCTTTCATCCCTTCCTTCCATGTTTCCATTCTTCTGTTCATCCATTCTCCTCCCCCTCTGCCCCCTTCTTCCTTCTACCGATCCCTTTCCCACGCCCTTATTCCACTGTTCCATTTCGGAGTCTAACCACTTGGTACTCTAGCTCATTTTTCGTGGAAGATTCGCATGAGCAGCATGCACAGCTCGATCCATTCATGGGTTGATTGCAACAAAACCAAAATACAAACACGGAAAACAATGGGTGGTACAATGGGGTCTTGAGGCCAGAATTTGTGCACTCTCCCGTGATATCTAATGGCTCATGGCTCATTAGGCAATATTGACAATAATAGCATGTTCGACACAGACACTTTTGGTCCTTAAACACTCAATTTAACCAATTCCTGCCCTGGAAATGAAAAAAAGATTTGTGAAACCACAGAGCTACTATTTAGCAGCTCTATGGTGAAACTGTTCTAAAGCTGAGCTGTACCATTCGGTGTACACTTGCTTTGACTCATTTAACTTTTTGTTTCTGCATTAAGAGTGGCTCTTTTTTTCAGTTCACTGTTTGGGTGCCAGTGTTCCTGATTATATTTTTCTTTTTCTTCTTTTTTGCATGTGTTTACTATCAGCATGATTCCAATTTCTGTTATCAATAAATTTAAATTGTTATAATCAAGAACAAAAGGTACTTCTCTTTTCAGTGGACACTTGTCCACACTATGGCAAGGAGTACATAAACCTGAAAGAATCTACTTGGTCCCAACCCATTCAATTTTCTGTTTGTACTGTGATCATGTTAGTTGTAACCTGTACTGCCTAGATGGAAATCTATTTCAATATTCCCTTCATCTCCACCAGTGAAGGGTTGTTATGCATGGTTATTAATTGCCTCTCTTTGGCAGCCACAATTAAAAACAACTGTTTTTCCCTTTCTCGTGCCAAGTGAAACCTCCTACGGATGGTCGCCGTGACGATACGACGAAACCAGACCAAATCTGGCAAGGCATGAGAAGATGACGTCGATAGGAGCACACGGAGACATGTTGTAGTCAGCTCTGTTTTTTGTGTGTACATCATTGAAAATCTGCGATAGAGGAAGGTGTTAATTACAGTTTGATCTACGACCTCGTTCATATCCTACGGCTAAGAGACGTCATCTAAATTGTGACCCTAAATACTGACCAGAGTTGAGTCTTGGAGAAATGCACTTTAAATGAGCCATACCTGGCTAATGCTCCCCCCCCCCCCCCACCCCATTATTCTGACTCTGTTGAATTATTTCTCGTACCAACATTTACAACATCACCTTGTCTTGTCTCTGAAAGTGCAATATACCTTCTTTTTTTTTCCTAGGGTGAGTGTGTGTGTGTGTGTGTGTGTGTGTGTTGTGTGTGTGTGTGTGTGTGTGTGTGTGTCATTTAACCCTTTGACAATAGTGGGCCCACAGTTCCAATGAATGTATGCATGCACAAATCACTAATGGTATAAAAAAAGGTTAATCTGAAGATTTACAAACAAACCACACTTCTTGCCTTCATCTTATTTCATGTGTAAGACTTGAAGAAGAAGAAGAAAAAACACAAAAGAAAACAGTAGCCTGCCCCCATCATCAACTCCTATCTGAAATGGCATCTCCTTTGATAGCATTACCCTCCCTACCCCGGTATCCACTCCCAATAACACAGCTCCTGGTATCGTTATTGGTCTCTTACCATGCACCCAATACAATCTATTACGGCAAAATTAGCGATAAATATGCTATCATCTTCCGCCATTTAGTAAATTAATTCTCATTTCATTCCTGGAATGGATCATTAGGCTTTAACGTTGATTAAATGTATCAACTTCGGTACCCTCAACAGCAGCTCCGCCGAGAGCCATTTAGTACTGAAAGGTCAAAGTTGACTAGTAACTGTGCCATAGAATACACAATGTACATGGCTTTAACCTATAGGTAGGCATCTTCTGTGAATCTCTGTAAACACATCATAGTAGGATCATGGACCTACTAGTAGGATGCACACTACATTAGGATGTTTACCTTTACAATGTTTCCCCTGAAAAATCTGATACACGAAGGTCCCCTTTCACACTGAGAATGAAGAATTACACAGCAACTGTAATGGCACCAACCCTCCATGCCCCATTCATACTGAACCACTCCTACTTCAAGATGGTCAGGGCTTAGTCCTTCTTTTATTCAGGCTCGGGCTAGATCCAGATCTAGCTTATCTGGGTTATTTCAGTGTTTCATAAGCTCTGAGAAATACAAATGTATTTCAACAGTGCCAGTGATTCTTGATGAGCACCATACAGTATATACCAAAATAAACTTTGCGTTAATCAACATTAACGTTTCATTAATGCAAGCGCTTTCACCTGAATCGTTAGTAACGCAAAGTAACGATCGGGAAAATTAACGTTTGTAGTAACGATGAGTAACGATGAGTAACGATGAGTAACGATCCGTATCGCAAATTAACGATGTTTCGTTAAAATTAACGATAGGTAACGCAAGAACTCACGCGAGATTTTGGTTTTGTAACGAGACCTGGTGAAAGGACGACGTAGCCCCTGCCGAGTGTAGCGATTTAGCGTAGTCTTTTCGCGAATCGAATCACGATTTCGCGCATTGTTAATTTGCGACCGGCGTCACCAAAAACGCACGCCGGGCCGCCAAAAAAGCCGGATGTTTGCCTTGAGTTTTGAAAATGAACAGCGGTAACTATCGGCTCCGTAAGCTGCTAGAATAAATGTCAGATGTTTGCCCTTAATTTTGGAAATGAATAACGGCAATATTCGACTCCGTATTAGACAAAAATAAACGTCGGATGTTTGCTTATACTTTTGGAAATGAATAATGGTAAGATTCAGCTCCGTACGGTGCTGAAATTATGTCAGATATTTGATTTTGCGTTCGGAAATGAATAAGGATGAAATACGGCTCCGGAAGATGCTGAAATAAATGTCGAATGTTTGCTTTGACGGTCGAAATAAATGATAATGATATTCAACTACGTACGATGATAGAATAAATGCCGGAAATTTACCTTTACGTTCGGAAATGAATAAGGATGAAATACGGCTCCGGAAGATGCTGAAATAAATGTCGAATGTTTGCTTTGACGGTCGAATATAAATGATAATGATATTCAACTACGTACGATGATAGAATAAATGCCGGAAATTTACCTTTACGTTCGAAAGGAAATAACAATAATATTCAGCTCCGGAAGATGCTAAAGTAAATGTCGAATTATCCCTTTGGCGTTCGGAAATGAATAACAATAATAATCAACTTCGTACAACGATGAGATAAATGTTGGATATTTGCATTTACTTTCGGAAGTGAATAGCAACAACATTCGGCTCCAGAAGATGCTGAAATAATTGTCAGATAATTGTTTTTACGCTCGGAAGTGAATAACAGTAATATTTTGCTCCATACGATGCTAAATAACTGTCGGATGTTTGCTTTTATGTTCGAAAGTAAATAGCAATAACGATCAGCTCCGGAAGATGCTAAAATAAATGTTGAATGTTTGCTTTTGGCGTTCGGAAATGAATAACAATAGTATTCAACTCAGTACGATGATGAAATAATTGCTGGATGTTCGCTTTTACGTTCGAAAGCAATAACATTCAGCTCCGGAAGATACTAAAATATATGTCGAATGATCCCTTTGACGTTCGGAAATGAATAACAATGATATTCAGCTCCGTATACAAATACGACGATGAAATGCCGAATGTTCGCTTTTACGTTCGAAAGTAAATAGTGCTCAATAACATTCGGCTTCGGAAGATGCCAAAATAAATGTCAGATGATTGCTTGAACGTTCGGAAGTGAAAAGCAGTATCGACATTCTGCTCCATAATTAAGATGCTAAAAAAATATCAGACATTTGCTATTTAACATTTCGAAATGAATAACAATAACATTCAGTTGCGTTTGATGTTAAAGTAAATGTCGGATGTCTGCCTTGACGTTTGAATGTGAAAAACAGTATAACATTCGGCTCCGTGCGATGCTGAAATATGTCAGATGATTCATTTCACTTTCGAAAGTGGACAGCAGTGACATTCGGCTCCTTCGATCATAAAATGAATGTCGGGTGTTTGCTTTTGAATTTGGAGATGAATAACGGTAATATTCAGCTCCGTACGATGCTAAAATAAGTAACAGATTGTTGTTTGTACGTTTGGAAATGATTAACGGTATCAATCGGCTCATAGATGATAAAATAAAGAGCGGATGTTTGCTTTCACGTCCGGAAGGTGTTAAAATACTTGTAAATGTTGGATGATTGCTTGAATTTCCATCAGAAATAAATAACGGTAACTTTTCCCTCTTTACGATGCTAAAACAAATGTCGGATGTTTACAATGTCTGCAAATGCTCCCACTTTCTCATTTCACTCACTTCAGTAATACTTGATATTTATTTTTCTATGTTTAGGACCGGTAGTTTTGCTTGTTTGTTTTTCTTTTCGGGCCACCACAAAATAAAAATCAATCATTTTGGTGGCCCGATCGGGCCACCGAAATAAAAGTTAGTGTGGAGCCCTGGCCTTTTGTGGATAAAGTGTCTTGCTGAAAGGCAAATATCGCGGGCTTCGAGGGGATTGAAACCGCGAACCCGTACCATTAAATTGATTCTGATTTTACTTGTATTTGACGGTCAACTTTAGATAGCTTTTTTTTTTTTTTTTTTTTCGATACAGCTGGGGCTCCATGCGCATTTATTTACAACAACAGTATAACTTGTAATCGGAAGACGAGCAGAAAGAATGTCAGCACCAGGAGTAATCGCATCGGGCCGAAAGGGGAAAAGGAAAAGTAATATATCCTGAATCTACCCCCACATCGACAAGAAGACAAATGAAAAAAAAAAAAAGAAAGAAAAGAAAATGAATTGACCCACATGACGCATAATTTTGGAAAATCTGCGGGATATTCGTTATTTCATTTTGCTGTGTTCAAACTATACACCAGTATAGCTTTTCGAGTGTGATCTTAATGCGAATGAATGTTCTATGGACTTTAAGTTTATAATGCGAAAGAGGGTAACTAAACAACAATTAATGAAATTGATAACGCCAAACAATAGGAAATTTTAGAGTGCAAGAAAAATAAGACGTCCCGGAAGTACGCCAGACATCATAATTGCTTTTTTTTGTTCCTTTCTAGCTCCACAGCATCACCTAGGAAAATCGATTTGACCAAGAACAAAAGCGCGTCCCTCTTTTCTTCCTGGGCAATTACCCCGGACCCTTCCCCTGGCCCTAATCCTAACCATAACCCAAACTCCTCACCCTAAACCTAACCCTAATCTTTACTCTAACCTTACCATTAACCAGTATTCGGGGGAGGGGGGGGGGGGTAATTGCCCTCTGGGGTTAATTGCCCGGATTAGGTTGCAACACACAACAAAAACCTCTTCCCTAGCCCTACACCTTCCCGATCTCCGTGTGTTGTCGGGTGAAACGACATGTTCAAATACAAGAATAAAACAACAGTAGGTATTGATTGAAACTCGACACCCATTCATGCCAGCCAGGCCAGGCTGAAATGTAACTTCAAAGCACATTCCGACAGCTGGCTGGCAAAACCACATGGCAAAGGAATTTGCGCGTGCGTGTGGATTGCTCAATAAAATTGGAGGGCCTGGGAGCGGGAAAACAAGGGTGATTACTGAGTAGTCTGAGTTATCAAAAGCAGACCTTTCGAACAATTGCAAACGTCATGATACTATTTTGTCTTCCTTTTGGACTGAAGAAAAAATCACAAAGACGAGTTGAGTACACGTTGTATCACAATTTTTTACATAGCCATGCAAAACGATTACTACACTCAAGTCTTGACAAGAAGAATCAATATTCCAAGACAAATACAAAGCAGCCTCGGGTACTGACGGTGACAAGAAACGCCACGCATTCACGATGCACGTTGGGGAGCAACAGAGAGGTGGGAAGAGACTCTTCCCGCCTCCCTGGGAGCAACATGGAGTTGGCAGGGAGGGGTGATCCTGGAGTTTGTGAGAACTTCCCGATACTCCGTGACAACAGGGAGGTGAAAGAGAGACACTCCACCTCCCTGGTGACAACACGATTGTGACGATCTCAAAGCATGGACCCTACCACGCCCAGCAAATCTGCGTGCTATTTCTCAAAATTTGAAGGAACTTTGTCTCTGATCTGTTGAGTTGTTTTTGCTGAATATCAGGAGCTTTTCATGCCTGACGTTCAAATGGATGGTTGCCAAAAATTTCATAATCTATAAATCTGTCAGTAATTTATTTTAGGCTGTTGATGCTGCCGTAAAAACATTAGAAATTTCATAAGAACTAGTCAGGATAAAGACAAAAAAAAAAATAATCTCCGCACAAAACAAATACAAGTATTTTTTTATTGTCATTGCTAGTCAAATTTGTGTTATACAGATATGATTAAAGCAATAGGTATAGTATTAACTATTGTATTACAAGTAGTAACACTTTCATGGTAAGTTTGACGTTTTAAACGGCTATATTAAGTTAACAAAAATCGCAGGAGATTTTTTTTTTTAAAGGAGTGCAACCATTTCTAAACGTGAAGGCATGTTTCATGAAAGGGGAAAAAAGAATCAACGTTTGTAATCCTGGGTCTTCAACTTGAGCTATCTTTAATTACACATTCCTTCTCTGTTCATCTCCAAGACCCCAGACTGTTCATGACCTCCGAGAATGCGCCAGTACGCGCGGTTTCTTCTGTTGATTGGTCTCTCTCTCTCTCCACCCCTCCCCATTCCCCACTCTGGCACCTTGGCATCGTGGGATTTTTCATGTTTCTGGGTAAACTTTCATGTGAAGCGTGCCTATCAAGTCACCACTTGACTCACCTGCTGGCAGTGTAATAATGCGAGCAGAAAGTGGTAGACATTTTCTTCTGCTGCAGCTACTTTTACTGCCGAAATACTCGGCTTTGTCACCACACACTACCACCAGTTATTCGGCGAGACACACGTTGTGACTTTGTGTATTGGAATATAAATGGACTTTTGCACCTTCCTGAATTGAGTAAGTGTCTGACAGTTGTTGAAATCGTGACATCGCTAACGTTAGACAGTCGGCGTTAGTTTTAGGCTTGCGTATGCGTGATTTCATGGGTTCAATGTTCGATGGAATATGCTGGCTGTGGGGAAAAATGTGGCTTCGAAATTTTTGCTTGCCCGATTCCATTGACTGCGCCCATGAGTACAAATTTGACGACCATGACAACACGACATTGCCAGGGGAGTTCTGCTCAACTACAAAATCTTTTCGGCATTTGATATCGCTATTTAAATGCCTTCCGCCGGCAGGAATTGTCCGTAGTAAATATTACGAACGACAGTTACTTAACCGAGGCATCTTCGAGTCTCGCAATTTCCGAGATTTCTTGCCAGTCCACATGACAAGTCCGCTAACGCAAGATCTAAAAATTAACGCACAGTAACGATCTGTAACGCACAGTAACGATCTGTAACAATCTGTAACGATCATTCACGCACGGTGATCGTTAATTTTGTAACGCAGAAAGATTAACGCAGTAACGATCGGCGCTTGCGTTACACGTAAATTTAACGCAAAGTTTCTTTTGGTATATACTGTACCACAAAATCTGTAATGAAACAGGAGCCCTCTGGCTGTGTTCGAGACTCGATTTCACAAAACGTATTTTCAAATGCGATTTGCATCGACAAGCCATCTACGCTTTCAGATGGATCTCCTGGCATAAGAATGTGTTTACATACATTTGTCTGTTGTATACGAGCCTTGGAAAATCTTTGTGTTTACTTTTTAGTAAGGATCTGCTTTCCAGCGCTATCATGTAAACCTGCATCATCCAGTAGAATTTTCAAGATACAAACAGACATTGATATCTACTCAAAATGATCAAAACAAGAAGTTCATCAGCTGTAGAATTCTCAAGATACAAATAAACGCTGATATCTATTAAAAAATGATCAAAACAAGATGTTTCATACCTTTACATCCTAACATAGATACAAATAGACAGGTAAAAGTAATACGTAGCATCTTCTTTGAAAGTTAACAAACAGGGGAAAAAATGCAGTTTCAGATGCCATCCTTGTTGACAAACAGGACCACCTGTAAGGGAAGGGTTACGGAGTACGGGCACAGGGGAAATGAAATGGGGTGTGTGCCCGAAGGTGGTTTAACAGATAATACTCCACTTGGGAGCCCTCAAATGGTGCCCCACTCATTCACATTCATGCGATCAATTTGCAGAGGCTCGAAGCCGAGTGATCTCACCCGTTTGGCGTACCACGAATAAAATATTACGCTGCTTGCGCTCTTTGTCCCCCCCCCCCCCTTTGCTTTCTTTTTCTTCTTCTTCTTCCTTCATGAGAAAATTGTTGCTTAGCCCACATGAAGAACTATCGATGTATCATGGATCTTCTGTTCTTTCAGATTTCTAAATGTCTGTAACTGTGGCTTTTTCCATATTTCTTGCACAAAATTGCACAAATTTCATCTTAACTGTATTTCCAGGTTCTTCTTTCTCTTACCCGTTTCTCTCCATTTCTGTTCTGATTTGACTCTCTCTCTCTTTTTCTTCATTGATTCAGAGATACTTTCATTAAATCATCTGTTCTTCATTGTCACTTTTCTGCCATTATGTTTTCTTTGTTTTGTTTTTTCTCCAATGTTCCTTCTTGTTTTCATTTCCTTCTGTATTCCAATGACCTGTCTAATACTTCTTCTATATACATCACACTCCCTTCCTTTTTTTAAACATCTGAATTATATTTGATTCAATCTAGCCCATACCTCCTTCCTTCCTCGCCGTATCCTCTTGTCTCTCCAAATTTCCCTCTTAGTCTTACCATATGTTTCCCTCTCCCCCACTCTGTCTGTCTGTCTGTCTGTCTGTCTCTATATATGCAGTACATCATGTCTGGGTGTGTATGTGTGTTATGTACTTAAATGTCTTATGATGTATTTTTCTTTCCGTCTGTCACTATATGCAATATCATGTTTGTGTATACGTGTGTAATGTACGTCTTACAATGTATTTTTCTGTCTGTCTGTCTGTCTGTCTTTCTATCTACCCATCTCTCTCTCTCTCTCTCTCTGCCCTATGCTCACTTGGATGCAGAGACTACATCCACCTTCTCTCGATTCTATCCGAGGCAATTACATGAATGTGTGCATGTGTGGTTGGCAATCAGGGCTTATTTTCATCCCTATCACATTAGTGAAGACGGGCAATTTATCTCCTGAATCCTATTTCCCGTTTCCTTTTCTCTCTATTCCCCCTTCCTCTTAATGTGCTCCTATTGCTACCCAAACTCCATCCCATTTGGTTCATTCAGGAGTCAGTGACATAGAGTATTATATGTCATATATTGCACACGGTTTTTAATTTCATCAATTTTGCAACTAAGGTACTATTTGTGATTTCAATAATATACAAAAATATTACCTCTGGTGAATGTAATGTGCACATGCACATTTCTCTGTTAATTACTGTACTCCATAATCGCAAATCTAACCACTCATGACATTGTTGAGAGGACCAGAATTACAAAAAAAATAGACTCATTAAATGTAGTTCTAACCCATCCGGGCTGTATGATAAATTATCGCTTCATCATAAATTGACCGTATCAGCTTTAACCCGTTGAAGACTAGTCCCGAGGATACTTAGGCAGGTGTCTACAGGAAATAACTGTTATAGCAAAATCACCTCATCGGGTTAATGCTTGCTTGCATTTACAACAGTGCAGGCCATGCTTCAGGACATTACACTTGAAACAATTACATATCGACATAAAATAATGATAAAATCAAATTGATTTGATCCAAGAATATCTGTCATAAGTGTTACATCACACCGCTTATTAAAAAACTACATGTATTATAAACTGAGTGTAATGTGTATGAATGTCATAATCTACTGTACTTCACCATACCCTACAAAACTATATGCACGAGACGATACCATGTCCCTTCTGCGGTGCACTGTACTGTACGCGGGCAACGATGCGAAAGTGATAACAAACACGTCATCTTGCTGCTGTACACACAGCTCTGATGAAATGTGTATTGATACTTGCATGCTGAGATATACACTTCTCCCTCATTACACACCCAATGTCACTGAAACACACCCTCATACACTATCACTCTGATGAGCTCCACATAGTGCTTTTAATTAACTCTGGATATTAACAGAGTCAAAGTTAACCCTGACTATAGGGCCTTCTTTTTCTCTTTTTTTCTTCTTTCGGACAGGAAATAATATAGGTATTATGGGATACCAACTACAAAAGGTTGATCAACAGTGCCTTTTTTAATATCATAAGAAATAAAACTGCACAAACATACAAACTGTATGTACACAAGCCATCTTACAATGTAGTTGCAGTTGTTGTTGAATACTCGTTTACCAGGGCTCTGGATCACTTTCAGAAATGGGGCGAAACAACTGGTAAAGAGCCTACAGTGAATCTACATTATGAAAACCATACACTAGTAAGGCTTACCATGTAGTGTATATATCCAAATAGGCCTACCCATCTACACATAATTAACCCGTTGAGGACGGGCTGATTTTGCTACAACATGCATTTCCCATAGACGCCTGACCGCCTTAGTATACTCTGGACTTGTCTTCAATGGGTTAATTGCAGCAAAAGCACTCTAATGGTAAGACAACACATATTGTTTTTTATCACTATACGCTGCTGTACACCTATACCGGTCTCCAATACCACTGTATGCACAGCTCTAGACATAAGCACATGACAGTTTGTCAATACATGGGAGTATGTGTACTCATCATGAACTACATGGGTTTCCTATGGTATGTATACATGAGGGAGGGATAGAGGTAGGGGGCCTAGGACATCCATGAGTGTGTTTACTGAAAGGTGAGGGGGGGGGGGCAGTGGTATGTCATGTACGACGCAAACTCTGCTTCACTGACAGCGAAGAACCCGCATGGCAACATTCAGTGTGACGAGCGAATTGCTACCGAGCCGGATCGTCCCTTCGCATGTTATTACATCGAACCGTCAAGATACAGAAGGCTTTCTCATACAGTACACTACATAGCAAGACTTCCATTCAAATACACGCACCAGTAGCTCGGATTCCAGTACAGCTGTTATTGTGTACGTACAGTGTACGTGTGTGCTCGTAGTGTGTGCGAACTAATTGGCAAAAATCAGGATTTATGGCTATCACATTTTATATCTGAGGGCTTAAATGAACATTCCAGATGATTAATTCACATCAATTCATGTAGCAGGGACCTAATTCCCAACATGGAAAGAAGGCTGACTTGCAATGATCCAGACTAGACCAAAATGCCATACATCCAAACAAGTATCAATGGATTCAAATACTTCTACAACTATGTAGGCATTACATGCGCATTTAACCCTCTGAATGCTTTAGCATATCGATTTGTTACAAAAAACCCCATAGCATTGCACACTGTCCAAAGTTCCTGACACAGATAGGGTTAAGTTGTATCAATCAATGGCAAGAATGCAATGACATAATCAAGTCTACCACATAGCAAGTTATCTCCCCCCCCCCCTTACACTATATCTATCTATACCTATCTATCTATGTCTATCTCTCTCTCTCTCTATCTATCTATCTACCAATTTTCAATCAATCTATCAAACTAGCTATCTTTCAATCTTTCTATCTATCCATCTATCTATCTATCTATCTTATTCAAATTAGTGAAATTCTTCCGTCGAGATGTTTTTTCATTGCAACTGATTGACAAATTGCCCTACATCCGACGTAAATAAGCACTGAACTGATCAGTGTTTTTTTAGTAGTAGCCATGATAAAAAATCATCGGTATCTATCTATCTATCTATAGGTATATCTGTATATCTCTATTTCTATATTTCTCTCATGTTACTGGACCAAATATAAATGATGAAACCTTGGAATTCCCTTGTAATATGATTTCCAGGAAATGCAGAGCAAATAGAATTATCAGTCCGAAATGTGGGCGTGATTTATTGGAAGAAAGCTCCTGATTACGGTCCTTCTCAATCTCTCATGTACAACTGGAATGATATTGTATTACTATCATACCGGAAACCGTGTTTAGAGATGCAATGCTGTTCATTAGACACTCTTCGAATATAAAAACTAAATCTGCGTCATTAGAGTATTTTAATATAGTATCGGTATCTGATGGTGACGTACTGTATTTTTTACTTTCACATCTTATTCTCTGCATATATCTTTTTCACATAACTTACTCACACTGAGTATGTTCTCCCCTACACGGCAGGAAATTTTCATAATGACAAAACATGAACCCTTTATGCTGCTGGGCTTACAACCAATTTTACGCCATGACATCACGAACCACATAAGCTGTATTAATGCGCAGAAATGGCAGCGGAAATCACACACCATCACGCCACGGGTACTCGACGTGATGAAACAGCCTGACAACTTTCGCACAAACACGTTCTCTCTCTCTCTCATCTTCCCTGCTCCATAAAACCCAAGCAAAACATCTTGCAGGGGGGCCTGTGTCTTCAGAGGAGCTCGGATCATGCACATACGGAATTTCATAAATGACGCTCCAGTGCACAGACTGACAGACTCCAAAACTCCTTTATAACAGAGAGACGCACACATGTAATACCAACTGCCGAAACCATCTTACCTCCACCCCCCCATCCCAGCCCATCCTCCGTGGGGATGGGGAATGCTGCTACACACTTTAAAAGATGGATGGATGAATATATCTTTAAAACACAGCTTCCATTGCTAAACAACTGCTCAAAACACTTCAAATTGTATGTGTTTGGCACCAAACTTTGGTGCAATAAAAAAAAAAGAATTGTGGGGATGGGGAACAGCAAAAAGCAAAGAGGATCAGTGATGAAAATATTGAGAAATAGATATGATAAGAAGGGAAAAAAACTGCAAAGGAAGGATATCTAGGTATAGGAAGAGGAGAGACAATGGCATATATGATTGCTTGCAGGAAACAGCAGAGAAATTTGAGAGAATTAGACCAGAGTACATCGGAAACACTATGTAAGCTCCAAGAAACAATGGAGAGCCACAAAAAAAAAAAAAAAAAAAAAAAATATATATATATATATATATATATATATAGAATTTGGATGTACATGTATGGTGTTGATATGGAAACAGTACTGTGTTTTCAAAGGCTACACTCAGGCTGTGGCTCTTGAAATCTGAAGCAGAACTGATAAACTATGAACAGGAATGAATCACTAGGTGAACTTCATGCTATCTGTGCAAAAGAATAATCAAACAAAATGGCCACTGTGTTTTTATGGTTGGAGAGGTGCTCTAGTCCCTGATTTGTCATGCTTTGGTGACATCATTTCAAAATTAACTACAATTCTTCTGTCCAGATGGCTGATCATTATTATAGTATTGTGCATCTGTTTAGAAAACAAACAACAAAAACAACTCCATCTAGCATTTGCAATTACATTTGTTGCTTTTTTTCCCTTCTGTATATCAATATCAGCACAAGACATACATTTTGGGTCTTTAAAGGTGCTCTCAAAATTAGACCTCATAAGTAAGAGTTCGCCCAATGCATTTTTCTTTCTATACATCTGTGATCTATATCTGAAAACAAGGATTCCCTGTACATGTTGTGTGTAGTCTGATTTAGTCCCAATATTGTTAATGATGTTTGGCATCATGGGAAAGTCACATGATACTACATAACCACTTCAGAGATTCACCAAAAACTAGAACATTCATTCACGTCCCGACTGTCGTTTCTTCAAATATTTTGGATGCAGTTTCAACTGGCTCCGCAAATGTTGCCTCCGTTTTACTCCATAATAAGTGGATAAGCAAGGGGCCCCCAATGGTCGCATCAATTCAGTTGTGTCTCCCACCCCTCTCCCTCCCCCCCCCCCCCCCCCCAATACCATCTGTCGGGCACTTGAATGTAGTACACTTGGATTGCCTTTTGGAGCAAGCAATAATGCCAACTTTCTTTGGCCGGGGGTGGAGTAGTGTACGAACAGCGGCTCGAAAAGGCACATTGCGTGCATTATTCATTGCCCGTCTCGTGATGCGGAGGGGCACGACGCAAATCGGGGAGAGATCATACGCACTGTCGACATGTCTTCTGATGCATGGAAGTCATAAAATCTCGGCATCAAACCACACCGTCTCTTACAAGATCTCTCGCTCTGGTTTCAAGCACATAATTTAGCTGAGGTTTTGGGGGACTGAGGGATTTTCTCAAACGGTGATTAACCAAAGCCACTGTCAACAGTCATTATCAAATGTTCTCACACATATAATTGTCCGCTTTGATCAAAATAACAGCAGTGGATAGAACAATTAGTGCCATTTGAACTGCAAAACAAGTTGTCATTTATTATCATGTTTTTGGAAGCTCTACACTGATCACTTTTTCATAAAAATAGTTATTTCAAATGATTTTAATTAAAGTTTATTCCACAGTACAGAATTTCTGAAGACACATACGGTCCAACTATCACACACATAAAATAATCATTTTTAGTTTGTTAGTCAGCTTTGCAGCAAATGAATTGAAAAGACGCATCCACACAAGTGCATTTACATAGAATTTTATCTTCATCTTTTGCTTGAGTTTTACAGGCACATTTTGCTGCACGTCGCTGACATGAAAAGGCGGCAGTGCTCAGCAAAAAAACAAACAAAAAACAAACAAACAAATAAACCAAAACAACAAAATCCAAAATCAGGCCTAAACAAAGTTGATTTGATAGAAATCAGACCATCAAAATGCTGCCATGACTGATAAAGATGAGACGATGAATGTAGAGGAGGAGGACCAAGGGAAGATGATGGGAAAGAGGAGGAGGAGGAGGAGGAGGAGGAGGTGGTGGAAGAGGAGGAGGAGGAATTATGATTTCTAGCAAAGGAGATAACTGTAGCCTAAGTGGAATTGCTACGCATGAATTATAAATGTCTTGTTGGGCTCTGAGACAGATGGATATTGCCGACGATGGGGAGGCAGCTTGAGGGTAGGAGGTCACTTATGGCATGGCATGGCATACGGATCATGTTTAACTGTCCATTTCTTTTCTATCATCTTGGTCAATGGTCTCTAAAACCTTTGAAAATTATTACTCTTTAATACCAGAGAAGGAGTTTGGTTTTTTTATCATCTTCATTAAATCAGGGTTAAGACTTGCAAATATTGGTAAATTGCATGTTACTTCCTACAGTGTTGGTTCACTGTAGGTATATCACGTGCACATCATCACAATTACATGATGTTCAAGAGAAATTTAACAGCAAACATTTCCTTCACTTTTTAAAACATTTTTTTTTTGTTAAGTCACATGCAATAAAAGGGAATATCTAAAAATAAGCTATGAAATTCTTATATTCCTTGACAAACACAACTTCATGGAAGGATGAATCAAACACAAATTTCATTACAAATGTCTGAAGGTATGAAAGTACAGAATGATTAAAACGCGTAATGGACTAATATTCCCCAACCATTCCTTTAGTTTGTTAAAGAATAAAACAAAAAAAAGAATAACACCGTATGGATCAAAGATTTACAGGACTTTTTCCTTCCTCAAAATTAACAAAAACAGTGCACGGTGAAAAACTGTCTGCACCCTGGATTTGCCCTGTTTGTGCCTCAGACCATCCATGAATAAAATGCATCCAGTCTAACATAATTTCCCACGCTTTATTCTGTTCATGTGTTGCATTGATAACTAATTCATGACAAAAACCAACCCCATTTGTGATCTGCTGAATATTTCAGCAAATAACAAAACCATATTGTGTACATTTGGCAATACAAGGCTCAGTCATGGTCACATTTGGAAATAATTGCTGTGTTGCCACAAATTCTGAATTGCACAGCAAAACAAGGCCCTTTCTGCATCAAAACTACTGAATTCATTTTATACTGTTTATTCCATGACAAACATCTACAAACTTTACAGAGCACAGAAGACTTTGCCCTCAAAATAATTCAGTAAAAATGGAGCTGACCAAGGAATGATACAGTTTTGGTTGAGATGGGGTTCAGGTTTTAACTTTTAGTGGGATAATTATAATCCGCTTACATTGCATGTGAAATAATACATAGCATACAATTCTAAGACGAATTAAATTTTATTTGATGAAAATTGGTTTTGAAATGACTGAGATATAAAAAACAAAGCAAAACAAGGGGGTCCTCATAAAAGATGGATCCACCATAAAATCAACATGCCTTATACATGTACATGTACATTGTTGCTGCAGCTTTTAGTTTGTTTGTTTTATGTTTTTGTGATGTCCAGGCATTTCCTGTGGTGAAAAGATTAGCATCCTAAATTAGATACTGCTTCTGAGTCGCAATTGATAAGAGGAGGATGCAAATTCAAGAAATTCACACTAAACTAAACTACACACTTCTATCAAGGACTAATATCCCAGTACCTCATAGGTTACTGTTGGGGTGTTGTTGTTGCTTTTTTTTAAATTTCTAATACAAATATATTTCTTTTGACCAGGCGTTTCATGCAGTGAATTGGGTTAGCATCCTAAATTGAATATTGCTTTTGAGTCACAATTGACGATACATAATGCTATCCTGGCCAGTGCCAATTTGCTATCTACTGATGATTTCCATTCTTATGCATGGATAGCACTTGGAAAGGAACAACAAAAATATATGGTGGCTAGGGACAACTATAGAAAAACAGCAAAAACTGGAGCAACTAGATGTTGATATGTATCAATACATTCATTTTTATACTTTTTATATTTGCTGGTGAGATGAATGAGTTCATATCTTGCAGAATTGTGCAAGGCGACTCAGCCGCTTGTGAAGGGGCCATCCATATTTGTAAATATTTGACACATCCAGGAATCCAGTTATGAATCCATCAATCTAATGAAATGCCCGTCAGCTTCCTAACATTCTGGAGAGCAGTGTATATATTTATATATTCACGAGGAGCACTCGTGGGGACTAGCATTTCTCGTAAAACATCTTTTTATTGCACAGCTCACGGTTGTCGCAGAAAAAAACTAGAAATGTCGCTTTGGCGACTGGTATGCCTCCGCCATAATGCATGATTTTCCCAATAGGTCTAGATAGTACATGTGGACAATGTGTGATTACATTTTCACAAAATTGGCAAAATATTGAAATGACAAGTTTGTCACAAATGTGTTGAATGTTCACCTTCCTTGACCTAGGTTTAATTGGATGAATAGGAGAGCATGTATCTAGGGATTTAAGGACTTTAACTTGACTTTGACCCATTCATACATTTAGGCATTGAGTAATTTTCAAGGTACAGGTGTGGAGAAAAAGTGCAATTTCTGAATTGAATAGTAAATTGTTACCATTTTCATCTGGTCCTTGACCCTAAAATTCATTTAGAAGATAATCACTTTCAGGTAGAACATGCATAATATGTACTAAGTTTCAAGATAACTTGAGCCACTTTGAGATATGGAGGAAAAAGTTAGTTCAGCACTTTCACTTGATCTTTGACCTTTTGACCTTTGAGGCAAAAAAAGAAAAAAAAAAACTTTCCAGAGAATTTCTATTAGGTTACACATGCATACACCAAGTGTAAAAAAAATAATAACCCTGCTGGCATTGCATAAATATGAGGGAAATAGTAAAATTTTGAAGTGTTGCACTTGACTTTTGACCCCTGACATTTGACCCCATGAACCCTACATTCTCTACATAATCACTTCCAGTCAGTACATGTATATACTATGTTCCATGAAGATACCTTGAACAATTTTCCAAGGCACGCAGAAAAAAAAAGAAGTTTTGATATTTTTACTTGACCTTTTGACCTTTGACCTTTGACCTTTGACCTCATGACCCAAACTTTCACCAGAGAATCTTAATTGGGTAATACATGTATACACTAAGTTTCAAGAAAATATCTTCAGGCATTCAATAGATATGGCGAAAATAGTGAAATTTCATGTATTTGACCCTGACCTTTTGACCTTTGACCTTTGACCTCATGACGCAAACTTTCACCAGAGAATCTTAATTGGGTAATACATGTATACACTAAGTTTCAAGAAAATATCTTCAGGCATTCAATAGATATGGTGGAAATAGTGAAATTTTATGTATTTGACCTTGACCTTTTGACCTTTGACCTTGAGCATGTGCACCCAAAAGTTGATAGGCACAACTTCACCCCCTAATACACATACATGCCAAGTTTCATTAGGATACCTCAACAGGTTTTGATAGTTACCTTGTCCACAAAATTCATTACGGACGGACGGAAGGACGGACGGACGGAAGGACGGACGGACGGACGGAAGGACGGACGGACGGACGGACGGACGGACGGACGGAAGGACGGACGGACGGACGGACGGACGGACGGACGGACGGACAACCCGAAAACATAATGCCTCCGGCACCACTTCGTGGCGGAGGCATAAAAAATTAAAACAGAAATTTGCGGCAGGAAAGCCCGAATACAAAATAACACTGCTTGAGTAAGACAATTCACTCCACCCTGCCTGTTTGAAAACAAACTGGGAAGCCATTCTGCAAATGTTAGTTGGAAATTATTGTCGCACAAGAGCTAGTGTGGGGCTTAAATGTGTACAGTCTATTAAAGTCTGTTCTTCTACCTTGAAACTGCTAATTCCTCACCGCATTGTGCATTTCATGCGCAACACGACTCAACACATGTTATCAAAATGAGTGTCATATTTCTTCACCCCTTTTCCATTTAGCCTCTCACCAAACAAATATCAGCATGTCTTTGACAGTACGGAAGAAGTGACTTTGAAATGTCGGGTCCATGGAAAAGCCATCACGACACAAATTACACCAAGCCACAGCTATATACCCATACTATTACGAGATTCATAGGACTTGTTTACAACCAGTTAAGGGCTAAGTGATTACCCATATGAGAATATTTTCCTGTAGCCCTTACTTTTTTTTTTCCTCTCCTCTTTTCTCGTAATTTGTAACGGCCTGCAAAATGTATCACTGACTAGGCAAGTTTGCGACAGAAGAATGGGTGCAAATTAACGAAAATCATTGGCTGTTTCAGCGTATTTCTATGGTTTTGTCAACAAGAATTAGTGGTCGGGGGGGGGGGGGATAAAAGGCAAGGTGAATGCTTTGTGAGTTGGAAAAATGTATATCACTCATCACAATCAGTCACTCTGTCAGATCACAAACACCAGATGCATTTCACAGTTTTTTCACCAAACAAATGTTTAAGACAAAAAGATGAAATACATAAAACACAAAAATCAATTATCTTTGATGTTTACTGTACTGAATGAACAATGTTGACAACATGAAACCCCCCCCCCCAAAAAAAAAGAAAGAAGAAGAGAAGAAGAAGAAGAGGAAGAAATGAACACATGATTACTGAAGTCTTCTTGGAGAGGGGACTAATGCAAGGTATAAACATGTACATACAACTGACTCATTAATTCATTATCAACTCTTTGAAATACTTTTCGACTGTACAAGCCTTTTTGCCCCAATTGCTGTTGTTAAACTTCTGTGCACATCTAGTTCTATTGCGACAAATAAACTAGTTTACAGCTTTGTGTATTCATATCACATGGAATGTTCCTTTCATAACAATGGGCACATGAATTATACCTGTCTATAAAGCCAGTACTTCAGCATTAAAATGAATATAGACAGCACATTAAATCTATCAGGTATTAACCCTTTGCAAAACCTTTTTTGCATGATTTTCCAGTATAGTAATCACTATTATTTTGATGACATGTAATTATCTCCGTAAATCACTTAATGGTGCACAATGTAATACAACTTCGTGTTCTCCTGCTTTTTGTGCTAATTATACCAGCTAACCTCTGACTCTAGTTTGAAATCCTGTATTGGAACGTATACAGTAGAAGATATCCTGACAACTACACTTTAATTCAAATCACATGCCTGTAGGCTTCATGTACGTCACAAAGAAGTTCTATGACCAATATGATCCTACAATGAGTGGCACGCGCGATGCGAACGAAGGCAGAACTCCGTACAAACATGATGGATCCGCATTCCCGCCGGTAGATTGCACGTCTGCTAGCATTTCTGTTTATTTCCTTGACGTGATCCGCCCCGGCGGAACAATCTCCGTATACATCGCAGAGTTTCTTCATCATTGCTATCCATGGGTTCCACCCTCATCCCAATTCTCCATTTCTCCACAGGACGTAGAACAACGTTGACTGCGACAATGTGATCACATTTCCAATTCCGCAGATTACAATTGCACTCCTGCAGTGTTTATCTTGGAACAAGAAGGTTACCCTATTCCACCTCCCCCACCCCCCCCCCCTCACAAAAAAAAAAAGTAAATAGAATCTCCGAAAAGGGACAGGTTTCATCAATTTTTTTTTCTTCCTAGTTTCATCCTTTTCACCTTCGTCCCACTTGTAAAATGACACCAACCTTCCACCCACTGCTAATAAAGTTCAGCGTTGGATATCCCTGAGGCAAACATACGCATGATACAGGTATCTTCCCAGATATAATATATCACTATCTTGTCTTCCACTCATTGTGCAAGTGTAAGAATGCACCAGTGAGAATACATCGTTATATTGCACACCCAGCCCCTTTTGTTGTCTAGCAAATATAAGGGTGACATACACACCCTGTAATTTACTTCCTTTAAACTTCGAAGTTTTGTTGCCCTGGATAGTCTTCTACATGCAGACCCTAACCCTAACCCTAAACATCTATATGTCTTCAGTCATTTTCTTCCGCTTTCATACCTTACAATACAACAGGAGTCAGGATATCATATTTTGTAGAATGTTTTTACTGTCTTACACTTGCCCTACATTTCAAAGTCTGGTCCAACAGACTACTCGCAATTTCTGCAGCTACTATAAAGGTGACAACAAGAAACACTGAAAAGTTATTGGCTACCAGTCTGGTAGGGTACTGAAGCAGTCACTACTATAGTGGCTATGATTACCTTCAAATTCTTGGTTAACTATTTTGTGGGAAAGGGCCAATAGCACTTACAGATATGTATTATTAGTGTACATGTAGCTTCAGGGAGTTGCAGACCTTGCACAGCTGCTGAAGACATGTTAACATTTCAAAGAACACTTTCTCCTCAAGAGACAAAATTCTGCCAACCTCCACTCTCACTCTAACTGCATTCTCTTCCCTTTTAACTACAACTGTATGAGTGTGTTTTGAGTGCTGCTTTGAGTGCCAATTAGCATAGAACCCCCTCCCCCCCCCCCAAAAAAAAAATAAATAAATAAATAAATAAATAAATAAATAAATGTATACATTGTCAAAAGTCCCCTGGATAGAAAGGGTTAAACAAGATGAAAATGGATTCTCAATACAGCAGGGCTGCACCAAATGATGTCCGCTTCCCCCCTGCAGACTGCTTAAAGGGATCGTATAGTTTTAGTTGAGACCTAATTTCAGGTTTCTAACATTTTTTGGTGAGATAATGAGAAACCTCTTATGAAACATGAAAGAGCCTGTAATTCAACATTTCTTTGATGAAAATTGGTTTTGAAATGGCTGAGATATCCAAAAATGAGCGATGCTAATAAAGTGTGGGACCCATACTTTATTACGATCGCTTTGTTTTACTTTGTTTTTGGATGTTTCAGTCATTCCAAACCCGATTTTCATCAAATAAACTTTGAATTCCTCTTAAAATGGTATGCTCTGTACTATATCATGTCAGTGTTTTCTTGGTATCTCCCAAAAAGTTAAAAGCCCAATTCTCATCTCCACCAATACTGTACCATCCCTTTAACTCCACATATCAAGAGCAGTTGTATGAGTGTTTTATACCATGTAACCGCCTCATTTAGGTGGCTTAACTACAGTCCTCTGTATTACAGATGCTTGGTTGCATAGCCAGCCCCGGTGCTACGGTGCAATTAACTCACTGATAAGAGGCCAAAGCTTTTGAATTCTTAACGGTCATCGAAGCGCTGTGCGGAGGGAAGGACAAAAAATCTCGAAAGTTCACCTCCTCGTATCTCCCTTATTTTACCACCAAATCCCTTGAAACTTCACACATATATCAAATATGAATATATCATCCTTCATATGATTTTTGGGCGAAAACGCTGATGTATCTTTCGAGATATGTGTATTTTTCTGCTTGAGTCGACTGTGGGAAAGGGTTACGATTTTTTCCCGACACAAGTCTGCGCCTGCATGAATATGCATTTGATCAACATATTACTAGTCTGTATACACCAGACTCACTACCTGCGAAGTCTCGTGTTTGTGCAATTAGTAGTTAGGTAAAAATAAGAGCAAAAAGACAACCAACTTTAAGAGAAGATACTGGACATGCACAACTAGATCATCCTCCTGCGCATGCGTTTTCTACTGGTGAGTGCACGCTTAGCCAATCAGCGGTGTCAGGCTCGGCGCAATGCGACAGAGGTCGATTTTCGGTCAGCAGGGTGGTGAGTGGGCAAGAGAGGAACCCTGCTTTGTGCTTCAACTGTTTCAAGCAGCACAAAAACCAATACATCGGACTGCGTATTCCTTACGCCATGGATTTTACGTGGGTCACAAGTGACAGTGATCTCGATTTTTTCCAGACATAGCTGTGCGCCAAATGATACAGAAAAGATATTTGGAGAGCAGCATGGATATACTACCATAAGTCATATACCGAAGTTTCATTTTTGTGCAATGAAGGAAAATGTGAGAAAATAACACTTGTTTTGAGACCAAATTTTCTGTTTTGGAAGCTAAGTTTCGACATTATTTTCACACGTTTATCCTCAATAAAACCCCAAATAACTAACATTACGAGTTAGAGAATAGTTTCTTCTTCAGTTTGCTGTATAGATTTAATCATTTGATGGCTTTGAGGTGAGATATTGCGATTGTCCTGCAACACTTCCCCAGCGGTTTTACGCACACAAGCTGTCTACTTTTTGCAACTGAGGCTTCGAGGTCATAAGCTTTTGGCGAGTTAATTGCACCCTAGCGCCGCGCCTGTAGCCACGTTTTCACACTCGCCCCCCAGAGGGTTTCCACATTCACCGGGGAAAAAAAAACATAATCCTCCTCAGACCGCACTTACTTTCCAAGTGTGAATGGGGGTGGTTGTGGTCGATTTAAATTATTCGCGCTGATCCTTTCCCCCGACAACTCATCACAGTCTCTGATGGGAATTGCTTACAGTCCTCACAGCGGCGGTCGGACTGCATTATGGAAATATCATGCATGAAATTCTGCACATGCTATTGAGTCGCCCCGTTCGGACACCATTGCCACGCATCTAACATACGTGTGTGCGGGTAAGGATTTAAAAAAAGAAAAAAAAACACCAACAGCAAAGAAGAGCTAATAAACGTGTGAATCACAGAAAGAGCAGGCCGAATAGAAAATGCGATTCATGATTTCCTTACACTGAACGTGCACTGCAACTTCAGAGGCAATCAAGTTTAAACGAACGAAATTGAAAATGCCTGAAGCCACTCTAAGACTGAGGCCCTAAGTTGATATCCTACATTTGTGCTAAGGATGAGGCAAAAAAAATGACACTCTGTAAGGCTTTATAAACACACAGAAAGGGTTATTCACATCCAAACAGACACCAACACAAAAAGCTCATGCAATACCAACAAAAGTATGAAAGCTATAATCATTTTTCAGCAACGACATACAAGGTCAGACTGAATATGTCAACAGATAACTGCAAAATACTATGTACACTCCATCAATGAATCAACACATCACCCAACTACCTGTATGACTAAAGAATGGGTTGCCACATTTCACTTTTTTTTTCCCCCAAGCCATCTTATAATACATGCATGTTCTTTCAAATAAATTTCATCTAAAGTTGATACTTAATCACTACTTCTACTTGTGTTATGTCAAATTAAACAAAAGGGCACAGAGCTGAAAAATGATAATAATCATAAAATCCTTGCTATTGAAACAGAATTATAAGATCACAGTAAGCATCAATAAAGTTGCACTCTTGGGGTACGTACATAACGTTTAATCTAATAAATATGAATATTTTTCAACCTCTAATCACTGCAAAGGTATCTGTGACATTACAGCACTGCATTTTCTTCCCTAGCTTTATCAAAGATTTATTCAGGATCTAAAGGTGTTCACTTGTGTGGGAAAACGGCTTCCTTGAGCCAAGTCGTTTTTGAGGCACACAGGTATTTAAAGAAATCACCCACTGAGTCACCTGCATCACAGATTATGACATTATCCACTGTTGCTATGACGATGCATGGAAAATGACATTTGATTGCACGCTGCAAGTTCAGTTTCAGACCAAACCAATATTGCACTGCTGGATTCATCTCATGGACCATTTCTATTGTATTTGTCTAAAGGGCAGAAAAGAGCCTTCGATCCGAGTCAAGCGATATTGGGATTGTCGTATTTCAATGCCGTTTCGTTCTCCTCATCTGCGATCGGGTGGCTTGATAAACAAACGTGCACTCGTGACGTGCACCTGTGATTGGAATGCACTGATAATATACACTGTATGTTTACAGAATAACAACTTCAGACAAGCAATAGGACAAAACAGAACAAACCCCTGCACTTTCGGACTGTTCTTTTATATCTTTATGTTTTCTCAATAAGCGAAGAACTGTAAATGGTAAAGACTACATAATAAAATTCATTATTTCATGTGCATGTAGCTATTGAAAATCTAGTATTTCTATTCAACTCAATCAATTTCATCACTATATAAATACAAAATTGCATATAAGAGCATATACTGCAATTACATAAAATACAATTGAACTAGATAATATCCTTACTAATATTACAACCAATCTGCTGTATCAAATAAAGGAAGAAAAAAGACTAAATTTAAACAGGCAACTTTTGGGGCTACATGATGTGAAGCTTCTTTTCTTCCAATCCTATCAAAATCATATTACAATATTACAGTATTTCGCAGAGAATATGAAGTGTGACTTGGCATCCGAAAAGATTTTAGTCATCTGCGAAATTCACCAGAATTACCATACATTATCAGCTCTTCACTAGCACTATGCAGATAATTTGTATGGTGTATAGGCCTATATTTTGTATCTGGTTGCGTTCCTGTCGGAACTGAACAGCAGTTGTGCAAATACATCACTCAAGTCTCATAACACTGCAGGTCAATTTCGCTTCCCTTTCCTTGTTTCTTTTTCTTTAATAGACTTACAACATAGGAGGTTACTAGCCACAACCCAAGGATTGACAGGTCATCGAGAAGACAGACATGAAAATGTACACAAAATGTCACACTAGGTTATACTTGTACTTATGAAATCTATCATCTAACAGGTATTTGATATCATTCATGGCTTTCCTGTTCAGTTTAGATACATAGCATACATGCTATACATTGACAATGCACTGAAGAAAATTCACGTTGGGGGAGGGGGTTGAGTTGCATATATCACAAACAGTCTGAATCAGAAGACTACCACATACATGTACACATCCCCACCTCTGACATTTGTCTTTCTTGGAAAGGCGAATAAACTTTGCTACCATGTACAATACATTTCTCTATACTATGAGAATCTTGTTTCCTTGTTCTGTATTTTGCTGTTGTTGTTATTATTGGGTGGTCTGTGTTTGTTTGTTTTCTTTGTTTTTTTTTTTTTTTAAATCAGAGAAAGCATTCTTATCTAGCATGTGCTACTCCATATTATATGATGCCACGATCAAATGAGCAACTGCTTTAAAGGATGTGTGTCTATTATATTTGATATTGCATAATCCTATATGAACTTTTGTACTGCTGTAAATATGGCCAATGGCTACAATAAAACATTCATCATTATTACTGTACCCGTAAGGCTGTACAGTATGTCACACACGTGCAGCATACCGGAGCACCTTGCCAGAAATAATCATACATGCACTATCGCAATCCTGTTGGATTGCGATAATGCAGGGTGCAAAAGGATATTGGAACCACCCTCTACTTGGAAACATTCTTCTTTACCTTACCTATGATCCTAAATACATGGAGCAGAGTCATATGTCAAGGCATGCAAAACACGATATTGAGAGAATGAACAATCTTTCCAACTCTCAGCTCAGAGACAAAAAAAAAAAAAAAAAAAAATCCTCATGAGTACATTTGATAGAGGCAGTGTGCATATTAATAAAATAATAAAACTTTGATTGATGAGGGATTCCACTCGTACATTTTACCTGCAGCATTTCATAACAAATATGAGATTGATACTTCTCCCTGTGTTAGACCTACATGTATTCATTCCCTTTTTCTATATGCCTTGCGAGGCTAACACGGAATCAGTTTGAATATCCCGGATATTTCCTGAACATTACTCCATCCATCAAACACTTACAGCTGTAGCACAGAAACAGCAGTCAGCACTTTATGGTTTCATACGCGAGCACATTTCCCAGGAAAATTCTACAAGAATTGATTTGACTCTTCTCGAGCGATATTTTCGCTTGCCTCGCCCCGAGGCCCCCATACTGAAACAACAAACGCCTTGCAGCCAGGAAGAATGCCTGACATGGTTCTTTTCACTCAACCTGGGGACGAAAAAAAAAATCAAAACAAAAACATAAAATGTCTGTAATCACAAGGAGTTCAGATGTCCATGCTGTCTGGGCAGCCAATCAATTAGCACCGTTTCCTTGTCATGTGACTCCTCCCCCTCATTCTTTCAACGACTCATTTAACTCTCAGACTGCCACGAGAGAAGATTTCCCTCCGTCCTTCCCTCTGCCATTTCAGCTAGATTTGGTTCTGGACCTCATGAAAGTTTAAATACTACATTCAAATGCACAGGTGCACTAAAACTAGTTGTAAATGGAACAGTACCAAAAGGTGCAGTCACATTGGAATTACAGTTGCATTAAATGCCATGGTTAATCGTCGACATCGTTGTCACTGGCGAACATATCGCGGTAAGAAGATATCGTATTAATGCACTTTGCACCGCTCTCCTTCACGAAATACTATGGTATTTCTGGTAATCACTGCACATGCGCTTTGAAATCTCTAACGATAAAAGACATGAAATGTGTCAGGTCACACTACTGGTGGTGTATCATGAGACAATTCAGACTGAAATCTCGCATATGTGTATTTCTCGTGACGTTTGAATTTCCACCCTAACCACCCCATTATTTTGCAATGTGCACTGTATTTCATGGTGTATTTCAGTTACAATGTATATTTGAAATACTGCAGTATTTCACCATCAACAGTTTCAGGACTCCCTTTCATGAACACAAAAGAGATAGATGGATGGCTGATATCAAGAGAATCTCAGATTGAACTGACATTCAAAATCAAAAGCCCACTGAAGATTTATGGATTACTCAAAAGTACACGCAGATTCTGACGATTGTTAAAGAAGGATGAAAAACGAGCCTCATACATCGGCTAGCCGCTACTAACATTAACTGCCCTACCTCGGCTCATGTATGCATTCAAACAAAATTGCCCACTGTACGCCAATCACAATGTATAGAAGATGCACCAAGCGTGTGCCATACATTCATAAGCAGGCAAATACATGATCCCTTACTATGGTCATGAAAGCCAACATGTATGGGAGGAGCTCATGCAATGAAGGTAAGATGACTTGCTAAGTTTGTGCGCCATTTTAAATTTTTCCTCCTTTGCGAGCAGCATACCTTTTTGTCGGTGGGCATCATCATGTCTACCACAGGGAAATAGGATGTGTTGACAACGAATTACTTTGACAGGAACATGAGTCAACAAAAATACGGGAAAAAAAATTGCAGCTGGCATAATTCATGTCAGCATGGATTGCTTGGCATCTTGTTTATAACTCAGCAGATGGCAGGATGTTTAAAGATTTTTGTCCATCCTTGCCTCCCCCCCCCCCCCAAAAAAAAAAAAAAAAAAAAGAAAAAAGAAAATGGGCAACATGCACCACAGGTGGTTGTGGTTTTACCACCAACACCACAGCCTGTCTCTCACACAGCCGCTATGCATGGCTGCCACAAGCAGACAGACAGGTACTACATATGACTGCCAGTCCAGGCCCTGCACAAGAGCAACCACTGATCCGTTCCACTGCGCCTTGTCATGGTCCCTCATTCGTGGACCAATGGGACACAAAGGGGGTCTACGAGGGTAAGTCTGGGGCCATGCAAGCCACATGGCTAGACTGCAGCCAGGGGAGGGGGGGGGGGGAGGAGGTCCTTTTCTATATGAGACAAAACCACAATGTAATCAACCATTATTTTTCACACGCTGATTCCGTTCATTCATTCATTGCCTAACATGTGCTATAGTATCACAAATACAAAATTGTAGCTGCTATTGCAGAATCCAACCACAGCACAGCACCAAACTTTGTAATGGGAAACCGCACCTTGATTGACCCTTTTTGCCCTTCCTGTTTTTCTCATGATGCAAGTAGATAGATGCACACATCACTGATAGCCTAATGATCATGCACTTCTCAACAAGTTCATGGGACATCTATAGGGATGCCAACATTCACATAACAAAATCAGGGAGGTTTCAATCAGGAGATACAATGTATTTGTGTATGACCTGCATCCCAATAGGCAATGATAATTCCAAAGACAAGGAGACTTTTATATTAAGTCAGGAGTAGTTGTTGTTATTTTATAGTTATTATTATTATCATTATTATTATCATTATCATCATCATCATCATCATCATCACTATCATCATCATCATCATCATCATCATCACTATCACCATCATCATCATCATCATCATCACTATCATCATCATCATCATCATCATCATCACATCTTCTTCTTCTTTTTTTTTGGGAGCCTCAGCAGAATCAGGGAGACTCGGTACATAGTACAAGTGTAGCTCTTCATATGAAATCTATACGAATATGCATCTATGAAACCTGTAAATTTCATTCAAAGCCTTTTGGGCAACTACAGATATATCAAACCCCACTGGCACTATTTCAAAGGAAAATCTGTTGCCATGATTCTTCAAAAGCAACTATTAAAACTGATGGCACAAACAAATTATGACAACATGGCCTTAGGCTTAGGTGATAAAGAACAAGAAACAAAAAAAAAAACCAGAATGCTTTGCTTCTTAGTGAAATATATAAGAAGAACTTAATATAATAATGCTAATACTCACTTACTTATTACAAAAATGTATCATGTGTTTCTGGAGCTCACATGCTTTTTAATAAAAAATGAGTAGGGGCCTGTATAATATATCAGCCAAAGTTGTGGGTGATTATTCTTCTTCAAGTGGTTTCTTGACTAAAGTTAATTTAATTTAAATGCCATGATATTCTTTCTCTCCTCAAGCTGAGGTTTGTCTGGTCTACAAGTGTTTATGAACATGTTTTCTGTGGTTTTGACTTTAGGCTCTATTCAAGGCACAGGGAAATAATGAAAACTGAAAACAAAGCAGGGGGAAAAAAAGTACAACATAGATAAAGATAACAAACACATCTCTCATGTTTCTCAAAGCTTGAGCACAAGTGCCTCTCATGAGCATCATTGAACATTATTTGAAATGCATGCATCACCAAAGATTGACCTTCAATTTTTTTTAAGGGGGGGGGGGTAGAAGGCCATTATTGCCATCATAAACTCAATGATGATGGGTCTTCCTTTGTTCCTTCTTCCTGTCTGCCTCGAACAGTTCATAACAAAAGACCACAGAGAGGCAAGGGGAAGGGGGTGGGGTAGGGGTGTTAACAAAACCCATTTTCTGTTTGTCATTATAGTGTGAAACCACATTACAAGCTGGCTTTAATACAGTCCCCTCCCCTGTCCCCCCCCCCCCTCTTTTTATAAACCATTGTCTACCAGACAGGGTGATTCCCACAGATTTTACCCCATGCTACTCCTGAAATCCCACAGGCAATGCCGTTGAATAAAGGATGGGATATTTATGCTTACTGTTCAAAGGGAAGAGGATTAGGTGGGGGTCTGAGATGATGGGATTGGATACAAAGATGATAAACATCCTGTCTAGCCAGTAAATGGCAGGCACTTCTAATCTAAATTGTCTGCAAAGAAGGGGGAAATAGTGAGTAAGATGGCTTTATTGCTAGTACAATATTGTTGGGGAAATGCGGTGGCTCAGCTTGTGATGACACAATTAAATACTCACAGAGACTGAATCTATAGCCGCTAAATTCTGACTTTAGTCTGACAATATCCATTATTATTATTCATTCTTTCATTTTGAGTAAAAAAAAAACAAAACATAGGGCCTACACACATACACCCAAAACTCACTTCTTCACCAACTTTACTACTGTAATATGTAATGACTTCCATCATTGAGTTACAGGAACATACAGAAAGCATGTATCCTGTTCTATATGTGAGCAATGCACAGTCCCAGCCAGGGGGGGGGGGGGGGGAGGTGGCAGTTTGCTTAATCTGTTGTGTGCTTTGAGTGCAATTAGTACAGAAAATCACATAGCATTATACACACTGTCCATAGTCACTGGCACAGAATAGGCTAAGTGCTATTGTACACTTGTTCAGACTGGACTAACCTAAACCGCAGAGTGAACAGGCTGGGATGTGCTATTCGCCGAGCACGTGACCCCCCACCCCCACCCCCCTCCCCCAGCCTAATTGTACACTCACTTCCAGTGTAGGATGTAATCCTTTAATTGTTGTCTGCATACAGTACTGACTGACATTGTATTTGATGTCTGGTCTTTAGGGATCCCCATAAAGAGCTTCAGACTTCCTTTCTATTTGGGATCAATACTTAAGTGGGCCATCATGCTAGCTGGGAAGAATTTAAGACAGCTTTCACACTACTGCTATGACTTTCAGGGTCTATGTTGCAATAAAGCGTCTCTACGATCCATGGATGACCAAAACCGATGGCGCTTAGTTACGGATGAGTCATGCGATGATGGGCCTATTACCATAAAAGTCATGCTGGGTTGTAAAGATAATATGTTTCGCTTCAGTGTGCAATATTCACTACTTCTCCAAAATACAGCATGACCTGAAATGTGAAGTCTGAAATCCATACAATGACTCCACTAAGATGCATTTATAGCTGGATATCATGTATCATTTTATTTTGTTATATTTGATGTATATTTCACTGAGAAATATGAAAATGAATTGAAAATGAAATTGAAATTGAATTTATGTATAGCATTTGTTTGTAAATCTAAAATCCATTATCACAATTTTACTCTATGCATGAATTTAGTTCCATGAGAAAATGAAAAGGAAACTGGCTTCAAGTGTCCAATAAGTAACTTTACAAGATTCTCAAACTGATAAGAAACATGAGAGACAAGAAATATTTCATGCATTTTATACACATTTTTACAAATTCTTTTTTCAACACAAGCCTCCATAAACACAAGTTTCCCGTGCAAGACATTTTGTGCTTATTACCACAGTCAGTCAGACAAATTTGAAAGCGGTTCCTGGCACCAGACTGGCTTTACAATATCTACTTGACAGTGAGTGACAGAGTGTTTTGACAGTGGAGTGATTTTTTTTTTTTTTTGACCCGTTGGATACTTCCTGCACCCTAAAAGTTGACATTTTCTACAAATATGTCTTTTCCTGCCAAATTTCCCTCCTAGTAACTTTGGAGTGCAAAACACAAATCAGATGGGGAGTGGGGGAATCAATGGACCATACTCTACACTGATATCATCACTTTCATTGTTGGTATAACTCTTTTTGATTTTTTTTTTTCATTTTAGGTCTGCAATGTTAAAAAGAGAATGTCAACATACTTGAATATCATTTGTTTAATATAATTCATACACATTTCTTTGAAGACTTGAGCATTCAATAAAGCCTGCTGCAATATGAGTATTATGACAAGTTCATATACAGGTACTTTCAAAACACCACCAAAGCTATTTCAGTAGGTATTTATATTATTACAATGTGTATATGAAACTAGGGTATCGTTCCAAAATGATTTTCTTGGCAACCAAAAAGTAATGAGGTGTATCATTTGAAAGACAGGGACTTAGTAGCCATGAAAACTACTGAATAAAACTTTGTCAGATCCTGTTTGGTCAAATGAAATAATTCAAAAAAGGAATGAAACAGTAGGAAAGGTTATTACAATGTCATTAACACATCACATAAATTTTCTTGTTGCTGCCAACTTGCATTTACACCTACAGACAAGTGAGGACTGAGTAACAAGGGAAAGACAGCAAGTAAGGACAGGGTGCCGCTTCCTGTGTTACACAGTGTACATTCTGGCTCTCCAACCATCGAAGCTATTCAAGCCATTAGTCACGCTGCTTTGTATCTCTGTGTCATGTCATGTTATTGATTCACTTCCCTCCTGCATTCTTCGTAGGACATCATCCCCCATGCCTCCCCCCCCCCCCCCCCCCCCCCAGCCCCACACCACCCCCAACTCTCCGGTCATCGCAATATCTTTCACCTCTGCAGTACCACCAAGCGAGCTCCCTGGTACCACCTATTGAAAACTGCATTGTTATCCTACAATGTACACGTACTGTAAAAGTGGATATTTTCACACGACTAATTTTTCGCATGCTCGGCAGGGTAAGAAGAGTTTCGCGTGGTTTTTAAGTCCGCGGAATCAAGACATCAACTACTGGAACATATGGCAAGCGAAAATCTTTGCATGCTTTTATTTTCGGGCTAGTTTGGGGGCGCGAAATGCGCGAAAATTTCAACACCATGAAAATTTCCACTTTTACAGTATGCAGCATATCAGTGATAGTTGTCATGGCAGAGTCGAGCAAAATACGATGACATTTTCATGCAATTTTCAGACTTACATTGTACAGTATTTCTTCCCTACAATGTGTAAGTGTGATCATTGTCTAATGTCAAAGTTTGGCTCATGGAAAAGCAATATCATGTATGATACACAGAATGTCAACAGCATCATAATTCACCGGTACAGACAGTGGTACAATTGTCATTGTAGAAGGGTGGTCTCTCATTTGGGACTGTTCTCAACATCTAAACTGCAGAATAGGACACTTTTGTTGACAATGGAATGCGCAAGATAGGGCGACTTCACACATTCATTCATTGCAAATATGGCAAATTAATCAATTTGTATCCCATTGTGTTTTAATCTGATAAAATACTCGTGTCATACTACTACTCATTACTATTTTCCTTTTTCTGCAAGAAACAATTTCTGCTTTCAAATGATGCACACATACAATTGCACATGTACACTGTACAAATGTACATGTAGTGTGTGATAGTTTACACACAGGCGAACAACAAAACATACACTGTAGATGCTTTAATTGGTGTTTTCTTTTTCTTTCTTTCTTTTCTAAAAAAAAAGAAAAAAGCATAAGCTAAGACAAAAGCTCTGTTGTACGACAGAAAATCTCGCCAGCTAGAGAACCTGACATTCATCACCACCACATGTGGGCAATTAAAACTTTCATACAGCTCAAGGACACTGGGTCATTTTTTTCAATATGGATAATTTATGTAATATGGGCATTTCACTGACATTTTGCAGTTGTATTTACAACAAATTTTGTCCCAACTCACAATATGTGGCCCATATGTTTTTGTCTAGCTAGGGGAAAAAAGGTCTCTGAAAACAAATATGGCTTTATTTTGAAACGCCATGTGTTCCATCCCTTGCATTATGAGAGGATGTCTGAGGGGCATTTTTTTTTTTCTTTTCACCAGAAATAATTAAATCAGCACAAAGAGAACCATATGGTCGCCAGTCATTCAATAATGGGCAGTCCTTATAGAATATAACTCTGCACTTACAGCACTTACCACATAATGCCAGCCAGAAAAAATGGAATGGTGGAGATAGTGTACATTGTATGTGTTTACATTTTTATTTTTTTGTCATTAAATCTTGAATATCCTTCAGATATTGCAAATTATTGGCATATTTAACTGGCCATTAAAGATTTAAATTTTGAAAAGAAGGATTACAATAGCTTCACTTCCTTAGCAATATACAATTTTTTGCATAGTGGCATTAGATACCCAGTAAGTTTCTAATGACACTACAATGTATGCTTGGACACACAATGTAATATGTACACTGTACATTGAACATACCACACAACACAAACCCATTTTGACCTCTTTACAAAAATTCATGGTACAGTGTGTGTATAGTATGTCTCAAGAAAATATTTGTGATGAGATAGAGTCATAATATTTGTACATTGCCTTGTATTGCTAATGGTTCATACAGTTGAAGATTCTATTCATTTCCTTTCACCCTCCTGTATGCTGTACACCACATATCCTGAGTTTGCTCCTTCAGTGCAAGTGCAAAGAGAAATTAAGTGAATGATTAAAGAGCCAACGGAAATAATGATTGTATTAAATAATCATTACATCACAGATCATTAATCCCTTATGAACCCTCTTGCTGTGTTATGGCAAATCACCTTCATTGCTCAAGCATGAAGTTGAACTACATTGTACGATATGGCCTATTCCGCAGTACAAGAGAGTACAAATGATACAGAACTAGTTCACTGTCTTTTATCAGGCAGCAAATCATCGGTATTTATGCATCCCACAATGACTAGTTCATAATTTGTTTCTCTGCTTGTCTTATTAAGTTTTGTCTTTTTGTCTGACAGTAATTATTGGTTCAATGGACGAGCATTATGGACACTAGCTGTACTCATGAATATTTATTATCATCTTATTCCTGAAAATAGCAACAGCATCATGAGTCAACGGCCGAGGAGCTGAAATTTGAAATGGCAAAGCTCTCTTTTTCCCTTCCTATTCCCCCCCCCCCCCCCCCAATGAAGAGCTTGTGCACAGCCAAAACATTTTCAAATCGTATTCTTGGAGTTGGCAATCGCAGATGATTAGGACTGGGCCGTGATGTCGATTTCATCATCTGCCCCATTACGGCAGGCTCCACGGAGTCGTTTCGACGTCCACCCTCCCTCATGCATACTGATCAGGCCAAATCTACCCTGTCCCTTCCTTGGCAGACCAATCTATTTTCAATATCCGCTATCAAACCAATGATGATACAAATTGTTAAGTCGCAGGAATTAAAGAAAAACAGACAATCTCCAACTCAGAGCCAAACGCGCGCAACTTCGCTTTGGGGAAGCGTTCCATCGGAATCAAAGAATGAAGCAGTAGAGTTTTATCATTAGAGACATCCTGATCACTGATTATTCATTCGTCCTGTGATGAAACTACCTTAGTTCAGTCGTCGTGGAGCCGAAGATGATGGCATGGAACAGCAATTTAAGTGCAGATACGCATTGCATGACTGAAATCTTTAATATTCCATAATTATTGCTAGATCTGGGAATCTAGTTCTGGCAGGCAGAGATCAAACACTGTGAATTACGACTGAAATTTTCAATTAATTTTGGTGCGATGGGGGGGGGGGAATCTAATCTGTTATCACAACTGAAGGCTTCATTAAACTTCTACAATTTCTGTAATAATGAAGTTTCCAAATGTGAGAAATTAATCTACATAATACCATCTGACTAATGCTGGTTATTCTTCCTTCTTTGATACAATGATGATACAATTTTTGGCATGTTTCAGCTCAGTATGAAGTATCAATATTTCAGATCACAGTACTTTCTATCTCCACAGATTATGTACCCTTGCACAAGTGATAAAATGTTTTTCAAATAAGTAATTACCAAAGTTTGGACCTACAATTATACGGTACTGAAACAATCATGGACTAAAATACACTGTTCACATTGGAATTACTATTCACAGAATGTGTGCATGTATTCACTGTACAGAGAGTACACTGTAAATGTACATTATTCGCAAACTGTATGTGTACATGTATTGTACATTCTATCTACTTTATGAAGTGTAAATTTATAGAAAAGCCCTATTCTGACAATATTGTGTCAATTATCCGCCATGTTACTCATTTGTAGATACGTAGGCCGAGAAAAGAATATATTGTCCGGCAAAATACTCTATACAAATGTAGGTACAAGTAGCTTGGATCCAATATGCACAACACTGTGTGCCTTCATGATAGAACACACAACATTGTGTATCAGACAATAATTAATCAAGCTGTACTGACTAATGAAAATATGACATCATCACCCGCTTTTAGCATCGCAGTTCATTTGCATACAAACCGACTGGCAATGCAAGGATAGCAGCATACAGTTTAACCGATATCATTGCCGTTATTATGAAATGTCAATGTGACTTTCAGAGGAATCTACAATCGTCCCTAACTCCCCTCCCACCCCCCCCCCCCCCATCATGCCCTGAACTCCATTGTATTTCTTTCCTGCTGTTCAAGCAGTGTTTACAAGTTTTCCTAGCAAATATTTACAGTTAGCCTGGCATTGTGGTCCTGCGTTATCAGAGACCTTAAATCTGAGGACAACTACATGTAAAGCTTGGACATCCTTTGAATAACATCTTCAGTTCCTGGATTTTATGTAATCATTTCAGATTGTCATCATTTGTCTTAATCATCATTGAGCAATCACCCTTCCATAATTTTGTACTACATGCATAACAAAGCTGTAAATACAAGCTTGTACATTGTAAGCTGTACACACATGCATTGTAAACATCCATTTCAAATTGAAGGAAACCATGCCTAATTTCTGCCACAAGCAGGTTGTACAATTATGAACATCATGAATAATTGTACTGTGCAATTGATACAATTAATGTACTAGTACTTCAAGCAATTCGTTCAATTTGTCTTTTATATACCTGATAATGTTTTATATCAAGATAGAAAAACTGCGAGTATTATACATTACAGACAAGATGTAAAGTGTATCACTTCATATAGACAAGCTTTCATGACTGCATACTCCGTTTCAAGCTCTCTTTTTGGTCGGAGCACAGATGTAGCTCCATAGTTGGAGAAACAGAAAAGAGACAGAAAACATCTCTTCGATGAGCTGTGAATTAACATAATTCTTGGGGGGGGGGGGTGTTTTGCCCAAGCGTCCACCTCACCGTGACTCATTCGCTGAAAGGCAGAGCTACTGCATGGAAGAGCGCACACGCACACATACCCTTGTAGAGTCTGCTCAAGAGAGAGAGGACGTTTTTCAACTGTTTTGCGGGATCTGTTCGGCAGACAAAAGCCGCAGAACAACTGTCAAAACATACTGCAATCAGAACCATCCTCTATTTTTCTTCATGCCTGGTTGACTCTATCTCCGATGCTGAGATTTCTCGGATTGTATGTACAGTACAGTGCCCAAAATCATTACTCTACATCAGGAATTGAAATAAACCTTCAGCAATATAGACCTTGCCTTCGTGCAACAGATAATACATTTGAAATATGAAGTGTAGATAACATTGCATCCTATCCATGACATTAGAATTAGCAGGGGGGGGGGGCACAAAAGAGAAAAAAAGATATCTCACACAGAATAAATTCTACTGACATGCAGATCACTGAGTTACAACTGATGTAGCTCTGTATTGCCATTAAAGAACATGGTATGATCCGACAGTTTACTGCCCTGTACATAAACCCTTCAAGCAACATGTCATAAAAAAGGACATATATTTGCTTTTCTTATTTTTCAGCAGTGATGTATCGGAGACCCATTTTGTAAGTACTTGTACAAAGGTCCAATCCATATCTGGGTTGATTCTGTTTAATCGTTGAATATTATGATTCTCGGGCAACCTTATGTCCTTCCATAAAATGACCTTCAGAAGAAAAACTCTGCAGAAGAAAACAAAATACAAGTACATTTGTAGTCCCTACTGCTGACCTATTCACAGAAAGTCAATATTCTGATTGACACCAATGATTTGGATTATACATCAGTTAACTACAAAAAAAACACACAAAAAAAAAAAGCCTCAAGGAGTGCAACTGTACAGTATGTAATGGATAAAGCGCGCCACACTTTGTTCTGTTTTTGTTTTTAGTTTGTCATGCTTGTTTGATTTTTTTCTCCTTTTTTTTTCTTTTTTTTTGGGGGGGGGGGGGAGAGGGGTTGTAGATGGATTAGTAATAATGGCCTCACTTCAGTATACAAATTATATGACATACACTGTTAAGTGTAACCTGCACTGATATGCCTCTTGTAATAGGGTTTACAGAATCCTCTTAGCTCTGTCATTGGCTGTTCAACACTTGTACAAATCTATGTGCAAAATGTCATCCTCACATTCTGCTGGCACTACCTCATCAAGGTTGTTTTTTCTTTTTTTAATTTCACAAAACATGCACTCTACATTAGTAGGATCATGGTGATCAAGTTAAAATCAATTCTACTCTGCCAGGGATACACATTTTGCGCTACCAGCATTAAATCCAATCATTAAAATGTGTTGTTTAATATACCAAATGGAAAAATTTGTGATCATTCAAAAGTGTAGCCAGTACAAAACATGAAAAAATAACAACTACAAGCTGAGTTGGTGGTGGTGGTGGTGGGAGGGGGGTGCTCATCTACAATGTAAGAATGAAAGGTACAAAATGTGAAATTCACAAGCTTTAACAATTCACCCAGCAGCTTTCAGAAAGGGACAAATCTGCTTTCCTTTGTCTACTGAGCTGGTATTGCTTGCAGCTTTTGCCACAAACTATTGCTATCAGTCACACAGGATGGCTATCCACCAATACAATGAGTATTGATTTGTTGTGCTGTGTGTACTGTTTTGTGTCAAGTTACCAGTGTAACAAGGGAACTATACCACCAGTAAATGCATTGATTTATTGATCTAGCCATCAAGTGTCACTAAAACAGTCAGGCAGAGTAAAAGAGCAATGCACCCCAAAGTAAGGATTGTTGTTTCTGGCATACACAAAGAACATTTAGGTAAACAAACAAGCAAAATCTGTACAGTAATCCTTTATGATATGTTTATGGAAATATCAATATATTACACATCACAATGATTACATTAAGTTATAAAATCCACTTCCATGGCAAGAGCTAACAGGTGAAATCAATTGAAATTTTATCAAGATATCAAGGTGTAATGTTATAGATCTCCGGAAGCATGGAGCATTATCAAGTTGTTCCCATGCGAGTGAACCACTCACAGCATACAATGGAAAGCATCATGCAGTACTTGGTGTCACCACCCACTGCATGAATGAATGGCATAGTACTGGCAACTATTCTAGAGCAAAATCCCCCCAAATCCCACACAAAACCGCAACATATTATGGTGTGCGTCAGATGTCCTCATTTAAGTTTGCCGTACGTGGTAATCCTACACTGCACACGATGATGATACAACGTTTCCTACTCGATCTATTTATGGTGTAGCGTGTCCGTGTAAAACAAAGGCTGGATTTGCCAAGTAATCCTCCTAGTTCACCATCACAGACCTTACAGTCATGGTTAGCATTATCTTACAAGGCAATAATAATTGTGTTTAATTGATATATCTTTATTCAGAAGCAATACACACAGGAATGGAAATGTGTCAACAGCCCCACTGATAATCCCATTCAAAAGTCTTTAGCATTGTTGTTGCCCATATACATGTATGACCGCATGTAGATTCCATCTGACAGAATTACAGAAACAAGAATTAAGAGCTAAAAGAATGCGAGAAAATTTTATTTTAACTACAACCCCATCTCTCCCTTTAAATGTAATAATTGGTAACAACATCAAAAATATACATTGATGTTGGGAATTCAAATTATTTCACATAAAAAAAGGAGAAATTTAGGGAACATGTGTGCAGGTCAATGGGGGACTTACGAAGCAATTACTATATCACTTCATCTACAACTTTTACGACTTGTACCTTAGATTTTCTGTGGCTTTCAATAATATTGCTGTTTTGTGAAAGCATGTGCAGTTTTATGACTTCCAATTATAAACAAACTTTACAACATCCTCATTCTAAGGTAGATCTCAAAAAAGCTCCTACCATTACGTCAGTTTGATATCAACTTCTTTTTCAACAGCCAACTTGGAATGGAAATTCACATTACAGGTAGAGATTAGAAGTACAGAAGTAAGAACAAGATGTCCACAGCAAATGTCAAACTTTTGGGGTTATCTCAACTTCAACTGAACCTGTCTGCCTGAAATACAATTACTGATTTGTATTCAGCTGAATTAAGAAGCCAAATAGACTATATATTCATTCATCATGGCTTACCACAAACTAAATATTGCATGTCAGGATAGTGACTTCACTGCGGTCAGCCTACAACTTAATACTGTATGTTAAAATACTAAGTGATGCCTTGCACATGATTTGATCAAAGGAAGTAAAGACCACAGAAAAGCCCTGAATCCTTGGATCTGCAATTCACTAATTGCAATGGAAATGAGTTTGTGGCATGGCTTGTTGCCATGGAGATATCGACGCTGTCTATGATGTCACTTCCCAGGTAAAATCCTTCAGTCGCCACTTTTGGAGCAGGAAAAGAGCGCTGAGATTACAGACCTTCGCCAGGAACAACAACAAAAAGAAGTGGGCAGTTTTCCCGTTGTCCTGCTAGCAACGTTAGTATGTGTGGCACACATATGTATCTCACATTTCACAGGAATGCAAGTCACTTTTATGATAGATCTGCACAACCTTCTTTCTGTAACATGATTCACAGAGAGGGGCCATCACTGTTGAGTCATGGTTGAGTGCCTTTAACAGCATTTAAAGATAAAAACTCAACAGCACTGGATTTGGCACTGCACATGTATGGCAATGTCTTTCCACGTGCCAAGAAACATGATTATTTCACGTGTATCAGTGACAGCCATTAACTGGAACTGAAGATACACTAAACAGAAGTTTCAACTGGTATCTACTTACATTTCTGCTTTATTTCAATGATCAGGCAAAAAGGAATAAGAAGTGGAACATACTTTCAGAGATGCATGCATCCTTTTCCCCATTATTTTTTTTTTTGTCGTTGTTGAAATGTCTTCATACATTGTACATGTACATGATGACAGTGTTCTTTCATCATGACATTATATCTTTCAAAGTAATGTGAACAGAAGACATGGAAGCAAACACACACACACACACACACACACACAAACAAACATACAGTGTTGTAGACCAGCAACACATCATAATGTAGAGCATTCACCCAAGGTTTCATCCCCATAATGCTCAGAGAAGACATGTCTATGATGTGCAATAACATTAGAATTATTGAAGCTAAGGTTCAGTCATTGGCTATCAACATTACTGACATTTAGAGAATAACTGATGAATATCTGATATGAAAAACTGAAGCTCTTGGATAATAATCACACATCAGTTCTCTCGTAAAAACAACAAAATCTGTCAATCAGTCTCTCATGTCTCATTATCAGATCAAACACTGCACACTTTACACAAACAAAATTTGTACATGTATGAATAATATCAACTAAAGTCACAACTCTGTTAAAACATGTACGATGCTCTCTACTAGAATTGTACAATACTGTATGTGTGAACGGCAAACAAAAAACTGTTCAGAAGTTTGCACAGACTTGGAACCATTTGTACTTGGGGTTTTGTAGAGGAACTTCATGTAAAAAGTATAACTTTTGACTGTAATCAAATTAACCAACAGAGTGGAATCTGCACAACTACATGTCTTCCAAAGGACTTCGGATAGCCCATGGCATTTTAGTGAAGTAAGGCATTTGATTTGTTAGTATACCGTACTGTATGCTGACTTATACAACAATGATATTTTGTCTAGATGCATCTGGCTTTAAAATCATGATTAGCTAAGTGCAATAAAGATTTAAATGATTCACTAAAAAATGGTACAATGTACATGTATTTAATATCCACAACCTGTGGGTTGTTTAACCAAATATAACATTCGTCCAGTAGATACTAATAGTGTACAGGGGACCTAGTGGATCTCTACCATCACTGACATTTTAATTCCCTGACAATGCTTATTACAAAACTTGACTTGCACATTGCTGATCAAACTTGTTACAATTCTGTTGTAAAACTCAAATATTTGCATTTCTAACCAAAAAATCAAGCCAAGCATATGGCAAATGTTGGCATTCCATTATTGTCACTGACCACGGTAGTTTGATTTCATACGTATTTTACCAGTAGGGCCTATGCATCTCTGGGATCATGTGAATAGTGACGACGTCTCGACATCGACGTCTCAAGAGATGTGTTGACCGCGTTCGGCATTCCCAACTTTCTATACACGAGTTTCTAGACACGCATTTCTATATTGGCGTGAATATGTTACATAATGAGCTACATGGACGGCGTGGTGCAATAATTGCCGTGTCTTATTTCCAATAAATTTTACTTGTAGTAGTAGGACAGGTATTGCTAAATCCTACTCACATAACAATACTGCGCTGAGCTACATTAGTACTGAGCTGTGTGTGTGAATGTAGTGCAACATAATAGAAGTCTTAGACATAAGTCACTATTTATTCACTGAAGGTTGGACTGTGCTTTTATCACAGTCCAATGAGCATGTGTAAAATAATTCTGTGTCACCAATTAGTGTATATTCTCTACCCAAAATCCGTAATACTTGTATCACTTTCACACGCCACATCTTCACTACAATTGGGCTTCTCTAAGAAGACATTCTCAGACGTAAAATCAATGGACCATTCACAACACACACAAAAGCCAGAACTGCAGTGGTACGTAGTCAGTGTCCGAGATTCATTCTCGCAGCGGCTTGCGATGCGATGGTATGCCATGGACTTACCTTTGCAATGAATACTCCCTAAACAGACGATATAAACCAGTAGAAGTCCTTCCCAGGACCTCCCTAACCTAAGCAACATCTCGGCAATTAGTAGTAGATCCGTTCGCAATGAATTTTGTGCTGTTTCAACGTTTATCCGATAGAATATTTGAGTCGTTGGGCCAATATGGCCGATATATTTCCCGTGAGTAGAGTGTAGAGTAGCTAGTTTGACATTCGTAAGCTGTATCCGAGAATAAATGTATGATGATGATGTCGCGAGGACTGTATGGACGCGTCGACTTACTACAGGGGTGTTTAATTGGCTATGCGTGATGATGCGGCTTTTAAACGCATGTTTTTACGTCCAACAACTTGACAATTACTATAAAATTCTCACAGATTTAGAAACATAGGCAATATTCATTCTTTGATGTGTCTATATCTTATATATTTTCTCTTTTTTATTGTAAATTATTTTCGGAAGAATTAAATCTGGCCATTCGAAAACAATATACCTACCAAAATATCGACGAGTCTTCATCTTAATGACAAGCCATTCCCCGTATACATCCGCTTTACTTTCCTACGATCCCATGGTGTCATAAAAATGTAAGGTGTATCATTAATTTACACTCATTGGCACATAATATCTTACAAGTCGTTCCTCCTTCAGTACATTGATTTTCTTGGTTACTACTGTAATTGGTCAAAACAGTGTGACCAGATATATATATCCACACATACTGCTGGTCATCTTCGATGTTACATGTTTCATTTTAGGCAGTCACCATAGCATGCATTTCATCTCTGCTACGCGCTGTTCCAGGCATATTTTATCCGATTTTTGTTGTCTTCTAAATCCATTTTCGCAACACACGCAATTGTCCAAATATAGCACATAATAGGCAGTGATGGTAAAGTACACCGGATCTATCAAATGCTAATCGAAACGAAGGAAATTGAACTGAAAAATCATAAGTGTCCATGTTTCCATTGCCGAGCAGTTAAAGGGATGATTTCTGCCGGCGTGTGTGTAAGTTCATAATTGTGAGGAATATATTTGACTTTTATCTTACAACATCATCGGGGATATCCTCGTGTCATCAATCAGCGTATAATTTGATTTTAATAAGATTTTGACTTGTGTGATCTCATCAAGCATTCTTATTTGATTTCCTATGAAGTCAATCTCTAGGTTATTTCATGCTTGTTTTATATATTTAATTGTCATTTGGTACGCCAAGGTTGAATTGAATTCTGGTCTGTACACATAACATCATGTGCATGCATAGAACAGGAGGGGTTTCCGATAGATAGGCTCCCTAGTAGCTAGATATACCAGTACTGTTGATAGAATATAAGATTGATGAGGAGAATGACTGGCGTTATGATACAAAAAGCTGATGAAAAATGATGTAGAATAGCCTATATTGATGTAACAAATATATATCTATCACAAGAAATAATGATTATAAACAAATGTATCATTATGACACCCAGTCCGATGACTCATACTTTAATACAATTTTCAAGTACAATTATGTATATTACAATAAGACCATGCTGCTCTCTTATTGCACAGACACAATTTGTGTATATGATTATATGTATGTATGTATGTATGAAGAGTTTGTTCGCAAAAACCGATAAGTCCGTTTTTGAAGATTTTTAAGTACGGTCTCTGTCATAAAGTACAAAATAATACCTTTTAAATGATACATTGGTCACTACATATAAAGGTACATTTTTGAAGTTATTATTCTCTTTATTTTTCTTGACCTTTAATCGCAAATATCTCCATTTGGCAAATATGGACTTATCGGTTTTTGCGAACAAACACTTCATATATATATATATAGAGAGAGAGAGAGAGAGAGAGAGAGAGAGAGAGAGATAGTGTGTGTGTGTGTGTGCGTGTCTGTGTGTGTGTACTGATTATTTTTCCTTTTCTGGATAATTGTTGATTGAATACTGCTGCATGAATTCAAGCTGAATGTTATGTTCTGTTATGTTACATTATAGAAATCAAATAAAGATTACTGAAAAACAAAAAAGTGTGTATCTAAACTATATGTTACTGGATGTAGCTAATAATACTCATACAACAGCTTGACTGTTATAAGAGAATGACATTTTTCTTACATTACGTCCGACGTATAAGACTGATAGAGGGGAGGGTAATGTCGAAGACTTCGACAAATTTTGCGTCTGCGAAATGTCAATGATATGATTTTTATTTAGAGCAGCACAAGCGCTTCATCATTGCGTGTAGACGATATTGACGTAGGGGGCCTACTCTCTCCGTGTCGAATTCTTTACACTCTTCATATTATTTTCACTACTGTCTTTTGCTGTTGCTCTATGGATGTTAATCTTTGATGACTATTTTCTGCATGCAAGGATTAATTAACGCTTTAATAACACGTATCTAGACCAACCTTTTCTTTCGACATGTACGTAGTCTCACTCTGCTCATACGAAATGTAGTAGCTACATACAAAACACCTTCGTTTCATCAAATTCAGTGTTCAAGCACGCATCTAAGGAGACTAAAACTGTTCGATGGAGAATAAGAAGCACGCCCTCTGCCAGGACTCTGAGGCAAGTCTACGTAAAGTCATGATCATCGCTCTATGACCCCGGAATGTGGACAATTTTGATGATGTTGACTTGTGTACGCAGCTGGCTGCAGCATTTTGATCACGTTTTGAAAGAAACGCAATAAGACGGTGGTCATGCAGATACGTGGTTGAAGACGGAGGGGATCATTTATTAAAGTCTGTCTGTGGTAGAGAAAACAGACAAACGTAACACCTACTTTAGGTTATATTAAAATCGGCCCTGTAATTAACTTATGAAAATTTGTAATGCGACATGTTAGATATTTCCACAAAATAGTGATGTTATCGTACTGAGGATGTCATTATGTCATAAGTTTGACCTGCTCATTAATTTCCATTAATTCTTCCCTATGACTTTAAATCAACAAGAATGAGATGCATTCTTTGTATAAAATTCGTGAATTCTTGTAATGTCCTTATTCAATAATGAAATTTGAGAAACTCTGGTTGTATAGTTCTCATTAATTATCCATCGTAATTTTGATCTTTCTTTTTGTGCAAACCAGTTGAGGGGTTGCAAAATATTGACTTCCTCTCCGCGATTTCTGTGTAGTGTTCCGAATATCATCACCACTGATAGCTTTGCGAGAACTAATGTTCTGTCCAATCAAAAAGAAATCGACATTTTTTTTTTGTCCGATATTACTTTTTCAAGTACGTTTATAAAAAATAAAAAAAATACGTTCACTTTGTTTGTTTCCATGTATCTAATCTGTAGCGTTCTTACGTGTGTTGCACTTTTTACCCATCCTCACTTCAAACGGAAAGAGACATTGCCGAATGTGGTGGATTTAAGAATGGTTTATCATAATTATCATCATCATTATTCGAAATGATGAAAGAAAAAAAAAATTAATTTATGCATTACAATCTTTGTAGAATTATTTCTCAATAGTTATATTTGTATACAGATCAATCCAAGCGTTACAGTATAAGCGATTGCCATATGATTCATAACTATATACTCATGGATATGGAATCGGCTAGTTCTCGTAAAATTTTACGCATTATTTCACTGCCGAGATCAAAGTGTAATGATATCATATATTACTATTTTCTCAGGCAGGAAGGTGGGCAGAGTGACGTCACTACAAACCGCGACGGAGTCGAAGGGGATAAGAAAAAAAGATACAGCCCATGAGAGGATCACAACAGATCAGTTTAATCTGTTGGTTTCCATAGTAACTAATCACAGACCCCCGGCAAGTTTGTGAGATTGTGCCATCCAAGCGTTTCATATAAGAATCGCGTATATCTATGTACTTCTCCTTATAGTATCATTGATATATATATATATATATATATATATATATATATATATACGTATATATAAGTCAGGAAAGGAGCCTTAAATTATACAGAGAATTAAGTATAGACAAAAAGGCTATTTCTAAACGAAGTATATATAAATGAAAAGAGGTGTCAGATCATTCCTAGTTCGACTAATGTTAGGCCCTTTCATTTCATTTCATTTCATCTATTTCCAGATTAAAAACAACAATCATTACATTTCAAGTCATAGTATAAACATATTCATTGTGGGGGACCAATTAAAGGCCTTCAGGCTTGTTGGGAATAGGCCCCAAAGTAAATACAAGACTTTCTCAATTTACAATATATAGGTACAAAATATATAGAACACAAATGGTATACACAATCAGAGCAGGTTGAAGAAGGAAAAAAGAAAAAGAGTAAAATACTGGCAGAATATACAAAACTATGCTGCTATTCAATACAGAAAGTGCGTCTAAAATTGTTTCTGAGCTGCTGTATTGATTTGCAGCTTTTCAGTTCCTTTGGTAAAGTATTCCACGAAATGGGACCTTGATAAAAAAAATGTTGACTTGGCTAATTCGGTTTGGTAGAGGGGAGGATGAAAATTTTGTTGGTTTCTTGTATTATAAGAATGAATACTACTGTTTAGATGAAAACATTGTTGTAAGGGGGCTGGTAATGACCCATATAAATACTGTTGCATAAAAGATTCCTGTTTGGAAGCAGATTATATCTTGAATTGGTAATATAATTATATTCATTTTTGGAATAATGAAAAAGTTTGTGACAAATAATATGAGTGGGTTATAATACGAATAGCTTTCTTTTGCAATAACTGAATACGTTTCACATTCTTTTTAGTTGAATGGCCCCAGACGAGAGTACAATAACTCAAATGAGATGAAATGAAAAAATGATATAACAATTTCAACACATGTTTAGGTAAATATTTCAGTTTTCGCAATATACCAATATTTCTCGACAGTGTGTTGCAAAGCATATTAACATGACTAGTCCAAGACAGTTTATCATCCAACATAACACCCACAAACTTTATAGTCAGCGTTACCAAAGTCAAGACTCTGTACGTCAACACCACGTAAATGATGTTCTTAAGGAAACTGTAAACAAGAAGAAGAGGAGAAACGTTGCCCTGGTCACATGAGTGTAACGTTGCTGTCATCAAAATCAATATTTCTTAATCATTGGAAACTAAAACGAAAACGACTAATCATTTTACTTGAATTCATATCGAGGGGTCAAATCTTTATCCAGGATGCTGTGAAATGTTGATGTTCACATGAATATGCTTGTGTGGAGGATAAAAAGTCAGAGATGATTATATCTTTACATGGATGGCATTGGAGAGAACAAAATATCAGTTTATCATACCCTCTTTAAGATGGATACGTCACAGTCACTTGCCAATTACGACTGTTTCAATATATCATTATATTGAGCTCCACGCTATACATAGATATTGATTCAGTCAAGATTGTCATTACTTTATCTGTTTGTCTTTATTCAAATTACAGTTTCATAATTTCGCTTTTTGTTTTGTTTTGTTTGATCAGTTTCCAGCGTACGGTGCGAGACCGGATGTGGTCGTAGTTCCCGCTATAGGTTACCCTATCATTGTGTCTCGGTTTAATGAAAACTTCTTTTTATGGACTTCTCAGAAGGATTTCCCCGTCCATTAAGTGACGTCAGCCAACTTGTTTCTGTGCTTGCCTCTTTTTCTTCTTGCTGTTCTTAAAGTTCACTTAAAGAGGAAATACACCACATAGTAAATAAATTTCAAAAGAAAAAGAAAAATATCCCCTACAGACAATACAAAATGAAAAAAAAAATTGGATAAGAAATAAGGAAGATATGGCATTTTGAAATTTCACATTTTTTTCGGAAAACATTTCTTGACCAGTCCTTATGAATATTCAAATGAGCGAGATGTTGATGTCATACCCTCACAATTTTTCATGTATGTCATAATGAAATTCTGAAAAATTGTTATTTCTATAGGTAATACAAGTAAGAGCATATCATGTTTTCATACCAAGATGATATCAGAGTTCACATTTGTTATTTGTTATTTTGGTGATTTAAGGCAAGTTTTATATTCATACAGCTGAAATATGAGATTTTTGCCATTTCTGTATAAGGAAATGAAAAAGAAATTGTGAGAGCATGACATCGTCAACTTGCTCATTTGAATATTCATAAGGACTGGTCAAGATATGTTTTCCGAAAAAAAAAAATATTTTTAAATGTCATATTTTCCCTCTTTCTCATCCGATATTTGTCATTTTTGTGTCGTTTTGTAGGGAATATTTTTCTCTGAAGTTTATTTATTCTTGGGGTGGATTTCCTCTTTAAGTTTGTTCAATTCATTCACTTTGTTCAATCTATTTTGATTTTACTCAGCATGTTTCATTAAAACACAACATGAAATTAAAGATTAATATATTTATTCACACAAAAACCTGCGAAATGAATATCTATATGCATGTGCAATTTACAAAATTTCAAAATGTTTAAACAAATGCATTCGAGATGCATGACACATGCAGGAGAATGCCATCACGCAAGTGTAGTGCTTGATAGCTGATGGCAGCCTAAAACCACACACATACACACACACACACACACACACACACACACATACACACACACACACACACACACACACACACACACACACACACACATACACAGTAGTAGGGAACTTGCAATCGAACAAGGAATCTAAAGACCCGAGTCCATTAGAATAAACAAACAAACAAACAAACAAACAAACAAACAACCCCCCCCCCACACACACACACAAGTCATAAATAACATTCTGATATTTTTGATATTTCAGTTGGGGAAATGTTATGTAATGACAACTGTAAAAGTAAAACAATCATTTTAATGATTGCCTGTACTTACATTCTTACTTTGCAAGGGGTCTCATCAGTACCTGGGACGATAGCCATTTGGACTTGCCGTTCTTGTACTGCATTCAGGTAACAAATATTTGTTTGTTCATGGGTTGGTGCCCTGTTCGATACATGGCATGCTCAGTGGAAGAGTTGTTTGCTCTGGTAACTGTATGGCCATTCCATTTCCATTTCCCCTTCATATGGTCACTAAATACAAAATGTGTACGTACATAGATAAATGAATTAAAAATGAAATAAAACAAAATCAAACAAAACAACAACAACAGAAGCAGCAGTCATGATAGGTTACAGGGGATAGCGCGATAAGCTATGGAGCGGCGCACCGAGGTGGATGCGTGATGATAAAAAAAAAAAAAAAAAAAACGTCCAGAATCTGGACTACAGTCATAACAACGAAGACGACAAAGCACTACTCTTCGAGAGGTTGTATCTTCAGGGCAACATTAATCGTTCTGTAATTGTGATACGTGAAAAAAATACAGTTTACATAACATATCACCCTGAAGCTGTGGGACCTGCGACTTGACATGATGACTCCTGGGGGCATTTCATGAAGCGTTTTGGTCGGATATTTTTCTGACAAACTGTTACAAGCTACAGAAATCCTTACATCTGATCGGCTGAGAGCAAATTTGTCCGACAACTTTGTCGGACAAAATGCTTCATGAAATGCCCCCCTGAAGAAGGCGTAGGACGCCGAAAATTTGAATTTCTGTGCCAATGAGTCAAATGTACACTTAGGCCTATATCACACGTATACCTGTGAACAGGAAATCAATGTGGTAGTCAGGGGGTTAAGATGAATACGTCACAATCACTTGAAAATTACGACTGTTTCGATATACCATTATATTGAGCTCCAAGTTATACATAGACATTGATTCAATCAAGATTGTAATTTTACTTTATCTGTTTGTCTTTATTTGTATTACAGTTTCATAATTTCGCTTTTATTTTTTATTTTGTTTTGTTTGATCAATGGTTTATTTCCGGTGTACGATCCAAGACCGAATGTGGTCGTAGTTCCCGCTATATAAACTATTAGGTTACCCTAATCATTGTGTCTCGGTTTCCTGAAAACTTCTCTTTATGGACTTCTCAGAAGGATTTTCCCCGTCCATTAAGTGACGTCAGCCAACTTCTTTCTGTGCTTGCCTCTTTTTCTACTTGCTGTTCTTCAAGTTCACTTAAAGAGGAAATACACCACAGAGCAAATAAACTTTAAAAAAAGAAAGAAAAATATCCCCTAAAGACAATACAAAAATGGCAAAAATCGGATGAGAAATAAGGAAGATGTGACATTTTGAAATTTCACATTTATTATTTTTTTCGGAAAACATTTCTTGACCAGTCCTTATGAATATTAAAATAAGCGAGATGTTAATGTCATAACCTCACAATTTTTCATGTATGTTATCTCTAGGTAATACAAGTAAAAGCATATCATGTTCTCATACCAAGATAATATCAGAGTTCACATTTGTTATTTGTTATTTTGGTGATTTAAGGCAAGTTTTATAAAGCTGAAATGAAATTTTTCTTTTGGTCATTTCTGTATATGAAATGAAAAAGAAATTGTGAAAGCATGACATCGCCAACTTGCTTATTTGAATATTCATAAGGACTGGTCAAGATATGTTTTCAGAAAAAAGAAAAATTAAAACGTCATATCTTCCTTCTTTCTTATCCGATTTCTGTCATTTTTTTGTATCATTCTGTACGGAATATTTTTCTCTTTCTTTTGAAGTTTATTTATTCTTGGGGTGGATTTCCTCTTTAAGTTTGTTCAATTCATTCACTTTGTTCGATCTATTTTGATATAACTCTGCATGTTTCATTAAAATCCAACATGAAATTAAAGATACATATGTTTATAAAAAAAAAACAACAACAACAGCGAAATAAAAATCTATGCATGCGCAATACAAGTCACGATAAATTGCAAAATGCATTCAAGATGCATGCCAGAGCATGCCATCAAGCTAGTGTAGTGCTTGATAGGTGATGGCAGCCTAAAACACACACATACACACACACACACACACATACACACACACACACACACACATACACACACACACACACACACACACACACACACACACAGAGTAGTGGCAGGGGCGGATCCAGGAATTCTGTAAAGGGGGCGCATTTCTTTTGTTTTTAATGAAAAATAAAGGGGGGGGGGGGTGTGCCGGCTGCCCCCCCCCCCCGATCCTCCACTGAGTGGGGAACTTGCAATTGAACAAGGAATCTAAAGACCCAGACCAGTAGAGAAAATTAAAACTAACAAACAAACACCCAAACAAAACAAAAACAAAACAAAAAACAACCCCCCACACACACACACATGAATAACATTCTAACATTTTTGATGTTTCAGTTATAGGGGAATGTTATGTAATTACTATGCAACTATAAATGTAAGACAATCATTTTGATGATTACCTTATTTACATTACTTTGCAAGGGGTCTCAGGACCTGGGATGATAGCCACTTGGACTTGCCGTTCTTACACTGTATTCAGGTAATCAATGGTTGTCTGCGTTGGTGCCCTGTATAGATATAGTGGAAGAGCTGTTGGCTCTGGTCACAGACTGTATGGCCACACCATTTCCATTTTCGTTTCATGTGCTCACAAATTAAGTATGCAATGTAGATAAATGAACTTAAAGATGAAATAAAAGCAAATCAAACACTACAGCACAACAATTAACAGAAGTAGTAATAACAACGAAGATGACAAAGCACTCTTAGAGAGGTTGTATCTTCAGGGCAACATTAATCGTTCTGTAATTTATTGCGATGCGAGAAGAAAATACAGTGTACATAACATATCACGCAGAAGCTGTGGGACCTGCGGCTTGACTTGATATGAAAATGATATAAAATCTAAAGTGTGTTTGCCGTCTGAAAACTTAAATGCAATATACCTATAGAGTAATTGGAAATCATTTGTTGTTGTTTTTTTCAGCATTATTTATTTTAGAGTAGCTAATACTGGGTAACAGAAATATGGATGCGATTAAGAATAAGAAAACATAGATAAATACGATGCAGTACTGAAAAAAAAAAACCCAACAGTTCACATCCCATAGCCTTTTGGTGAGCTGTATACTTACATTTATAAGGCGCATGCAGATTTGTTTTGTTTTCCGCTTATGTATAGAAGGCTCTGCCGCTTACTAGTATATTTCGATAGCGCCATCGACGACGATATATTTATATCAGAATATCACTACTATTGGGAAACGACAGCCAAAGAATTTTACGCATTCATGCACAACCGTTGAACTTTCTACGTTGATTCTTTTCCCACATGACGTTGAACTTGTTGACACTCGACGTTTGATTAGTCACAAATGAACGATGTAGAATTAGGAGTGGACCATACAATCAAATCCGTAAAGTATAATGTGGACAAAAATCGCATTGATGCATGTCCGCAGTGCGACACATTTATATTTTATGATAAAATATCAATGGATTTTTTTTTTAGGTTGAAGAGATATTGAAATAATGACAGAAACCTCACGAGCGTGGAAATTGAAATTCAATATCCGTCTTCTACTTCTCCTTCTTTTTGTGTGTATAGGTGAGTGTGTGTGGGGGGATGGGTTTTATTTTAGATTTAATGTATTTTCATTTTTTCGGTAATTGTTGTACTATTGCCATTTCAATTCGTTATATTGCAATATAAAAATTATAATTGCTGCATTTATTTAAAAGAAGTATTCTCTTATATTGCAATATAAAAATTATAATTGCTGCATTTATTTAAAAGAAGTATTCTCTTATGATGTAAAGTAATACCAAAGTGAATTGATGTTTCTTGTATTATTTGAAAGAAGGTGTGTGACTATGAACATGCAGCTGCTTCTGCTTCATTTACTACTTCATTGTATTCGCCACTCCTACTGACTCGACATGCACATCTTCCTTCGTTGTTCCTTTGGCTGCAGTTTAAACAAATAAGGCAAATGCAAGACAGTGCGTTGTATTATCTGACCAAAAACACACATTGAAAAAAAAAATGACAAAAGGGGCGATAAACTTCAAGTAGCAACAGTTTTGGTATATACAGTAGATAGAAGATAATGTAAGTCTCATAGTAATTCAAGACACCACCATAAGTTTAAGACATAATATTTGCGGAACATCAAGAAAGACATTCAAAGATCATGTAACTACAGTTTACACTAGGCCTACACACATCAAAACACTACCAAGTTTATAGACTGAGAAAAGCATAATTATAAATTTTGAAAAGAAGTCAAGAAAAAAAAAGAGCTAAATAATGTACGGATGAACAATGAAAGACATTCATTGGCTTCATAAAGTCATTATTTGATTGTGGCTATAAATGTCAAGATTGGACAAAAAGGGCAAAGTGAAACATATTCCAGAATTCAATGCATTTAATGATTAAAAAGTACAGTGCACTGTCTAGAACCATGGACCCTACCACAATGGGGTCCATGCTAGGACAATCAAAGAGGGAGAGTGAGAGAGGGAGAGAGAGAGAGATAGAGGGAGAGAGAGAGAGGGAGAGAGAGAGAGGGAGAGAGAGAAGGAGAGAGGGAGAGGGAGACAGATAAGAGATAGAAGAGATAAGTTGAGATGAGAGAGGAAAGAAGAGATTAAGAGAGGATCGAGAGGATATCAAACAGGAGGATTTATAATTTCAAACAGAATATCTTTGTAATAGTTCATTCCTATAGGCCTAAACTGAGTGAGTATTGAGACGGCGTGTCGAATGTTGATGGATCAAACTCTTCTTAATCAAACACAGGATTTCGTGCAAAGTGCAAAGCGAAATATATATACGAGGGCGAAGCATATTTCTGTTCTTATATCCCCCCCCCTTATCTCGATGTCACTGTTGCAAATCAGCACAATTTAGAAAAGAAAGAACCAGAACGTTGGAAATGCGCCTATTGTATTAAATTTCCTGTCAAAATTGCTCGTCACGACCCATCGAATTTCAAACGCAGGGTGTTTATAGAAGAATTATATTTCGAATCAAGGACCGAAGTTGTTGAATTACAGTGCACGTGAAAAAGGCAACGAAAATCTGATCCGTGATACTCGGCTGAAAAATAACATAATAACGATAACAATATAGAGGGCGTGGTCTACAAATTCATTTAATCACTTGAGCTTGCGTTGTATATGTTGTGACGCTATAGATCCATTCACATGCTGGAAGGAGGAAAAGAACTTGGTATGCCATACTACAACTTATGGCGCTGATTGGTTTGTATACAACAAATCGAGTTGAGTTGCACTGTGGTGTGTCCTCCGCCTGTGGTGCTGTGGTATTTCAGCAGAAAATGTCGAAGCTGATACCCCTATTTTCACTGCATTTCGAAAAGTACATCGTCTCATGACAAGCAAACGTTTGAAGGAACGGGATTCTGTGTGAGTAGATGAGCATATTCTTTCAATTAATTCTAATGTTTGCTGTCCATCCTGGTCCATTCGCTCCGTTAGCTCCCGCCGTCCATTGCCAGTGGCAGTGCAGTGGCAGGGGGCATTGGAAGTTCCAATGAAGTTGGAGGTGGTGTTGTGTGTGCGTTTGCATTTGCAGTATCATTCATGCAAGCAGACTGCTGAGACAGACTGAGTCACTATCTGAGTGAGAAGAGTATCGAGTAGGTCTAGCAACTCTCTAACAGCAGGTCTCAACTGGTGTGAATTTAGATCTACTGGTGGTAGACGGTAACTTGTGACGTTAGTGCATGTAGATGTGGTCATGGACATGGTCGTGGTGGTAGTTGCAGTAGGGAGACCACGTACTATCTCCTATCCTTATGTAGTAAAGTAAAGGCTGCCGTATTCCCGAAGGTGGTTTGAATTTAGTTCATATTTTCTCCGTAAATGCACATGACAGGTTGCATTCACTGACAGTCATCCAATCAAAACTGTGTGTTGATGGATATGGACCTTGTTACTCCGCTCTGCCAAGGGAGGAGGTTATGGTTATGTTTTCGTTACCGTTGCGTTGGTTTGTCCGTGTGCAAAATAACTCAAAAAGTAGTGAATGGATTTGGATGAAACTTGCAGGAAAGGTTTAGAATGATACAAGTAACAGTTGATTAAATTTTGGTAGCGATCCAATAATTTTGGGGGAATTGATGAAGGATTTTTGATATTTTGGCAGGTAGGGTCAATGAACGTGGGAGTTCTTGACTGCGCGTATTGAGGTTTGCATACGCGCACTAAAGTGCATGCCCTAGTTTCTGCTAGTGCGAGGCGCGCCGCGCAGCTGAGGGTTTATGACGTAACAAAGGCTTCTACATATTGGGAAATCGGGCGATTTTTCAGCATGTATACCTGTGAGTGGAAATTACTGCTCTCGCCCAAAGAGCTTTTCCCCAGTGATGGAGAGGAGAAAAATCTCATTGGGAAAAGCAATTTGAAAGTACATGTAGCTGCTTGGCGGAGGTCTGCACTCTCAGAGTGCTTTTCTAGTTTCTACATGTTGTAATTTAAACCTTGGTTTTTATTTAAACCACCTTCATGAATATGGAGTCTGACAAAAAAGTAAAGTGCCATAGCTATAGTATGATTTAAAGTTGTTTGACTATCCATTTGGGGAAAGATTTACACATCCTCTCATTTTGATTGATCAATGATGATTTATTCTCTGAATTTCTCAACAGGCTTTCCTAAAAGACGTATGGTATGATGACAGATGACCACACCCAAGGTTAGAGAGTGTTCCACAGTTGGATATGCACTGTGTGATGTGCCTCATTTCATATCGTGCCTTCCTGACATCTCCACGTGAATAATGCCATAATGCACGAACTCTTCAACCAAGTGCTGTCGCGGCGGGACCTCTCGCGTGCAGGAGACCTCTTCTCCATCCCGGACTCGGAAATTGTCCATGACCTGTCTGGTGCACTCTACTGCATCCAGGAGATTGCCTCATGCGAAAACTATGTTCGCAGTGACAATGACCAGGCAGTTGTGGAAATATGCATCACTCGTGTCACTACTGCAATCAGGTATTGTAAATGTATTTGTTTTCTCATTCAAATTCAAAGCGATAAACTCATTCACTTTGATTCAGTTTACTGTATTCGTTCACAAAATATGCAGTATTTAAGCAAACAATGGCCTTTATAATGACCAGAAATTGGATTGCGCAAACGGTAGAAGCCTGCATCAAATGCGGAAGGTCCTTATTTTCAAAGTCTCATTAGAGCTTGCTAACTGGCGTTGTCTCCTTAAATGTACCTTTCCTTCCATAGCATGCATTGATTTGAGGTGCAAAACATTTCTTTTTTCCATACATGACTTGAAGAATCGAGTTGTATGTGAGAAAAATATAATTTTCTTTGATAATGGCACATTAGTTTGACAATAAAAGTGTAAGACTCGAGAGCATGAATTCTTGTCATGAATCAGAATTTTTCGCTAACTGAAGCAAATTTTTGATGAAAAAATGAATGTAGGGTATTCACTCAAAACATGAAAAACGTCTTTAAAAATGCTTTTATTACATACTTCAATGCCAAGTGCTGAATTAGTCAGGAGTGACTCTAAAGAAAGGATCAAGGTGAATTGCTCCCTAAATATCAAGGGGGAGGGGGGTAGTCAAAATTAGATCATCGTAACATTAAGCTCCACTCTGATTTTAGTGATCAAATCTTTCCTCATCTCCTATGATGCAAAACGCCTGGTAGAAGACATTCACTATCTTTGAACAGTCACTTGTGGTAAACCACAACACAAGGATATGTCTGAATCACCTTTTTTTTTTCTATAATGTGCCTGAAATAAACTTGCTTCATTGAGTTTCCACTCTGCCCCCCCCCCCCTTGCTCCTGCAAGAAATAAGGTGAAATACTTATGGAACTACAATATGGACATGTTTTATGACTCTCGCACACATACTGTAGGATTCTGGGTGCATGTTGTATCTCCTGTCATAACAAATGAATGTTAAAGGTTGCCTCTGAATACAAAAAGGGAAAAATGATAGCACATAATGTTTGCTTCAGCTTCTGAGATTCAGGTGGTCATACTAGGGCTTGAACTAGGAACCTAGAGCTGGTTTACATCCAATCACCTCTGAAGTCCCAAGAACACACAAATCTGTTGCTGATTTTCTGCTTTTTTGCTACCTAATTTGCCTGCCAACTCCCTTACAAAGATACATGTACTTTATATATAATGCAAATTATACACCCATCAGTCTCAAGAAGCTCTTCAACATCACATGTATCAGTATGTTACTGTTACTTTCTACTAGCTCTTTGTACATGTTTGATTAATGTATGATCTTAGTTATTAATTCATGATTTATAAAGAAAAAGTGTTAAAAATACTAGTATCACTCCACTGTATGGTATAAAGGCAGTACATACGTTGTATCTACTTCGAATACTCAGCTTGATCTACAGTTATTTTGATGAAATTTCTGTGTGATATTTTATGTCATGAAATTGTTTGTATGCTTACCGGTAACTAGTTATCAGTTTTGTTTACACAAGTAGAAAAATTTAAAAAATTTGAAAATTTGATTGAACAGCACATTTTGAACTTGGTCATAAGATTTTTTTAATACTTTCCCTATGACTGTTTAAGAAGACAAAAATTTCAAACACATATTCTTTTTCTTACCTGTAATAAAAAAGAGGAATACCTTGTAAGTGGAAAAAAAAAGTATGCTAGTATATGATTAATATTCATGGTCCGATTGCACTATTTGGGTGCCAATGTAGAACTTCTCCCCTGAGTAAAGCATGTTTTTTATATACCGGTAGTAACATTTCATTCACTTCACATTTAATTTGATGAATGTACATGTACGGCATTGTTCTGTTTATGTGCATATCAATTTTGAAGTGCACCATGATTATCAATGGTGGGTGGATATGGGGAAAGAGGAATTTTGAGAGTTTAAAAAACAACACAAAAAGTCATTAAATCCCAAATCCTATTCAGTGCAGTATTCATCATGGCACAATTGGACAAATGGCTGAAATTTGATTTATGTGGCTTAATGAATTGCTAAAAGGGTCAAACTGCCTTAACCCTTTTCTCCCTGAAATGATAATGACCACATTGACAGTCTCTGTATTTCTTTACCATGCAACTGTGTCCATAAATACTTACAGATGAGTTTTTCCCCTAAACTCATGCAAATTGAGTATGTAATTTACTGTTTCCTTCTTTGATTAGAGGTTCACATTGCATGTAGCCTCTGAGGTTCTAGTGTAGGGTTAAAGGAGAATTCCATCCTAGTAATATGTTGCTTTATTTGAAAACAAAAAAATCATGAGAAGTAAATCAGTGAAATTTGAGAACAAAATAAGACACATTAAAAAAACTATCAATCGTAAAAGTTTAGAGAATTGATAAGACAAATTGGCAACTGTGTATGTACTGTATGTTTGTTTGTTTGTTTGTTCATTTTCCATCTGAGAAGATGGTTGGATAGCCCATATTCAGCTATGCTAAGCTGGTCTTCCATCACGTATGATGGTGTTGGTTAGCCAGGGCTGCACACTAACCCATTTTTTCTACCGGTCCGACATGTCCCTGTTGGACCTGTAGATACCCAGTTTTCCCATTTTTTACCGGTCCGAACATAAAATTTACCGGTCAACAACAGAAAAAACTGTGTAAACTTTTTTTGCTGTTTTTTGTTGCTTACTTTTACCCCCCCCCCCCCGAACACTCGCGCATGCGCGCACACGCACACACACATACACACACCCACACATATCAGTGCAGTGAAACACACACAACAGCAACAGCAGCAGCAATATTCAACGGTTTGACAAGTTATTCAACATAAATAAAACACGTAAGTCATGAGATGGCTTAAGTTTACTTTTGCAAGTTGTTTATAACTGCTTTCTCTGATTGTTTGCTGCGGAAAAACAAATATACAAAAATATGCACGATAACGTGTTGTTTCTCGATTCAACACACTTATAAAACTGAATGAAGTAAAATACAGTGAAACCCCGTTATAACGAGGTCCGTGGGACCGGCGATATTACCTCGTTATAATCGGTACCTCGTTATAACCGTACGCATCAAAAACAAAGAAAAACATAAGGACGACGTTATAATAGGCACCTATATACCCATTAACGAAAGTTAAGAACATCCTTTGCGTTTTATTATGGCTCATTATTATCGAGAGAATAAAGGGAAATTATTTTATATCTATATTATTTTTACTTCTATATTATATTAAAATCAGATTGTATAAAATGCGTTTGTTAAATTTTTTCTAAACGCCAGCGCAAATAAAGCAACATAAATGCGTTGTTTACCGTAACTTGCGAGATATTTTTACGCTGTTGGTGTCAAGCGGGAATGCGATAATTTCATGAATCATTTCGGCTGTAATCTTATACAATGCATGATCGTTGCGTCCAAAAGGATTAAATTGCGTTGTTGTTTTTTTTCTTCCGAAAATCTCTTCGCGTTTTGTACATCCGTTCTTAAAAAATATGCGACAGGATTGAAGTTAGAAGGTTGTGATCCTTTTTACGCAGATCTGTTCCTCATAGACCATTCTGAAAGAAAGAAAATCTTCATTGTGAAATGCGTCGTTAAAATTGTGATAATGAACAATATCAGATTTATTCAAATTGTGAAATGCGTTTGTTTCTTTTTTTGAACACCGATTAAGTAGCTTAACATGAGTTATTTAACTATTTTTACGCTACTGTCAACCGGCGAGATCGCGATGATTTCAGAATAACATACATGCGTCGTTTACCGTAACTTGCGGGGTATTTTTACGCTGTTTGTGCCCAGCGGGAATGCGATGATTTCATGAATCATTTCGGCTGTAATCTTATACAATGTATGTTCGTTGCCCCCGAAGGGATTTAAGATGCGTTGTTCATTTTTCTTCTTCGCATTTTGTACGTCCGTTCTTGAAAAATATGGGACAGGATTGAAGTTAGAAGGTCAAGTTGTGATCCTTTTTACGCAAATCTGTTCCTCGTAGACCATTCTTAAAGAAAGAAAAATCTTCATTGTGAAATGCGTTGTTAAAATTGTGATAATGAACAAACCCAGATCTATTCAAATTTTCAAATGCGCTTGTTTCTTCTTCTGAACACCGATTAAAGTAGCTTAACATGCGTTATTCAACTATTTTTACGCTACTGTCATATCCGGCGAGATCGCGATGATTTCAGAGTAACATACGTGCGTCGTTTACCGTAACTTGCGAGGTTATTTTACGCTGTTGGTGCCCAGCGGGAATGCAATGATTTCATGAATCATTTCGGCTGTAATCTCATACAATGTATTATCGTTGCGCCCGAAGGGATTAAAGATGCGTTCTTTATCTTCTTACGAAAATCCCTTCGCGTTTTATTTTTACGCTACCGTCACCCGGCGAGATCGTGAAGTCATTAATTATTTCGGCTATAATCATACAATGTACACTCATATTTGCTAACCAGCACCAGCGAAAGAACTGGAAGTTGGGACTACAAATGGAAAGGATAATAAATTTTGAGTTGCACACGCATTCCAATATCCATATTTGCTACGTGTCGCCACATGAACAGTTTTTGAGTGCGTTATCTTTTTTCCCTTGTTGCGCTGTGGTCTGACCTATAACATTACGCACGCGTGTGATCTCGCGAAAAAGAAAATCGAATGATTATGTTTAATAATTTAGTAGGAACATCTGATGGTATTAATGTGTCTTATTGCGTGGTTTAGAAGAAAACATGGAAGGAACTGTTCTCTGCAAAACGGGAAAAAGACATGGATAGCGTGAATTCGATTTTCAGTGTTTCGTTTGTCGCGTGTTTGAAAAGCGACAAGTCAAAAAATGGTACCTCGTTATATCCGATCAAATTTCTTATGTTTTTCTTTATCATGATGCGCCGAAAATGTCCTCGTTATAACCGAAATCTCGTTATAACCGAACTCGTTATAACCGATTCGTTTTGCCATAGGTTTACACGCAAAGGAAAATGGGACCGACGCTATCACCTCGTTATAAGCGGTTCCTCGTTATAACCGAACTCGTTATAACGGGGTTTCACTGTACATGTATGCTATGGGGGCACAAATGGGCATGTTATTCAACACAAACAAATAACAGTGGCAAGAGAGTGAGAGTTTTTATTATTGGAAGTTATCTGTTAATTTCATGATAATAACTTAGTTGGTCCCTATACACCATGCTTTCAACTACCATAGGATAGATATAAAAAAAAAAATATTCTCCAAAAACTTACAAAGTAGTAATAACAGTGTCATACATCTGAAAGACATGTTCATAACTTCAAGAAACAGGACGTATGATAAGTTATTGTTTGCGATTGTAAAATTTGGCACGATTGGTATAGTTTGGGTGGTACAAAATCCACATACCCTGATGCTGAATATACTCTGTATACTTTTTTTTTTTTACACTCTGTCCCTCCGGTAGGGCATAAAATGGAGGTCCCACCCATACATGTGTGAGAGAGTTACAACTGGTATGAGGTGTGCTCAGCAGAAGTATAAATTTCCTAAAGCAGCACCTTCCCCCTCCCCCAAAAAGAGGTTCATAGAAAAGCTGCTTCTGTTTGATTTTAGGTTTGTTTTAAGACAAGTTACGGTTACCAAATTTTAACTGTACTAGAAAAAAAGATTCCCAGTTAACACAAACTTAAGAAAAAGTGAGTTGGTCATGACATAAGTTCATCCATTGAAGTGAATTCTCATCTGTGACTATTTTGTGGGTTTTTTTTTTTTTTTTTTTCTTTGAGATGGGCAGGCACATTTGACAGGGATAAGCAGCGAATTAATCCATGTAATTTGGACGACGTGCTCTCTCTGATTTCCACCACACGCTGAGTGCACCAGCTGCATTGTAGTCTTTCACCTCCGGACCGTTGAGGACCACGAACATCAGTTTCGACAGCATGTCAACCTTCAGTGAGCTCCTCCAATCACACTTGACCCGCTTCATACAGCTGAATCCACGTTCACAAGCTGCAGTGGAGAGAGGCAGGACGGTGAGGATTTCAACAAGGTGCATGAAGTTTGGAATATGTGCCTTCAGCTCTTCGTCCAGCATGATGTCCGTCCATGCGTTGTGTCTCTTCATTGTGGGCAAACTACTGACATACAACTTTGCTTCTTGCCACTCATACATGACATTTGCCAGTTCGCATTTGTGCTGCGTCAAGACAGTAGAGAAATGCCTGCAGATGAAATCTACTGCTGCGTTGCCATATGATTCAAGGTCCTCTGTTGTTTGGGGCCACTGACGGGTGTTGAGTATGGTAATTGCAGCAGCCACCTCGTCCCGTCTGAGACTTTCAAACCGTCTGGTGAGGTGCCGCTGCAGTTTACTCACCACGTCTGACCTACAAATGCAAAAGAAGAACAAACAACAAATTAGACATATAGCTGGACAATGAGACTAACTATAACTGATATACTGACAACACATCTGACACTGCTACAACCCAACAACTATCATACGTTGTATTTTTTTTTTTTGTTATGAAGACTGAAGCTAATCTTGTCCTCCCCCCCAAAAAAAAAAAAAAAATAACAAAAAATGGTTAGCCTTTAGGCAATGGTAGTAGTCATAAAGCAGATCAAGCTTCAGCTCTGTATTCTTATTTTTAGAAAAAAGTCATATGACTGTCAATTTTTTTTCTTCCTAAAATCTAACTTCAATTCTAATGTGAAAATACCCGGTACGAAAAATGCAGGTTGTGTTTTAATTTTATAATTTTCTGTTGAAAATCAAGTACTAGTACTGATCGGTAATACTGATTACCTGTTTGCCTCAAACTCCTCTTCCATCTCTGTCCTTTTCAGTTGTTGTCCCCTGAATACAGTCTGGTCCTTGGATTCTCCCATCTCATCCAGGAATGACTGGAGATACATTCCTGGCTTCTTTGCCAGACTTCCTAGTTGGAAGGAGGTTGCGTCCACTGCACGCGAAGCTTCTGCAAGGCTGGATGAATCCTTCTGCAGATTTTGGCTCAACCTGCAGAAATCATGAAGACAAGAAAAAAAAAATCAAATAAGTTAACAGTTTTATATGTGTACTCTTTCATGCAATACATGTTTACGATAAATACACCTGCGTAAGTTAATTTTCCTGCTGCACTTCATAATCACTCCCGTGTCCTGCCTAAGAAAATCAAAAAAAAAAAAGTAAAACAAAACAGTAAATGAATTTTATATATCTCATCTTTATTTTTTTTCTAGAAATTTGACCCCTGACTTTACATTTTGTAATTTCTTGCATTGATTAAGTAATTGCAAAATCTGGATTGTATGTCTGAAACAAGACAGTGCAGGTACGTACAGGTGTAGAGCTAATAACAATGGAACGCAATTGTCAACATACTTGCTCATACTGTCGAGGATGTCTTGCAAGAAGAACATGAACTTGAGTGTGGGGAAATCTGTCATGATCTTCAGGATTCGTTTGGCTTTCCCTTGAATGTCAGCACTTGATCGACGGTCTGCGATGAGATCCTCTAGGTGGCTCATCAGCGGGGCAAAGTTTTTCATGATTGCATCCAGAGCATTCCCCAGATGAGCAAGCCATCTAGTTCCTTGCGTGCGCTGAGGTTTCCTGACCTTTTCACCACCCATCATTTCTGCCATCTCATGCAGCTCTCTGTACAGCTTTGGAGAAACCTTGTACAGTTTGTAGTTCATCTCCATCATGTCCAGGATGTCGCGAACCAATTTGCAATCTTTGATGACATCCCCAGCTGAAAGTTCCAGGCGATGTGCCATACAGTGAATGGAGACAATCCATTCAAAGTCCGCTTGCAGTCTTGCAGCAAGACCTCTGTTCACGCCCTGCATTGTGGCAGCTCCGTCTGCACCAAACCCAACAATAGAATCCCGCCAGTCAGTCAGTTCAGCAAGACCCAGGACTGCAAAAATAATGCGACAACGATTTACATAAATGGGTACAGTGTAATAACGAACACGGTTATAACGAAATTCCGGTTACAACGAAATAAAATTTAGGGCCGCAACATTATCAACTCTATGTATTTTTATTGTTTATTCATTCGGTTATAACGAAATTTCGTTATAACGAAAGAAAACTGCCGGTCCCGAGGACTTCGTTATAACGGGAGTCCACTGTACAAATTTAGCAACAAAAAAAAAAAAAAGAAAAAAAAAAAGAAAATGAAATCTAGATATAGCAGTTGTCAACATATATCCACATTTTAGTTAGTTTCATAGTATGTTTGTAGGCCTACTTTGCATCTAAAGGCTTACCAATGTATATGCAGGATATGGATTAAAACATGCAATCTGACTTGGGTAAAACAAGAAATAATTAGCATAGGACCTTTATTAATCTTTTTTTAAATTTGTACAGTGCACTCCCGTTATAACAAATTGCTCGGTACTGGCAGTTTTCTTTCGTTATAACCGAACAAATAGAATACCTGCATATGACGAAAACAAGGAAATCACGCATATATCATATTCCGTTTGATGAATACTCATCATACACTGGAAAGTTATGTGAAATGGGATGGTACCTTTTTAATTTCGTTTGAATATTACATTTAGAAGAGAGCATAAATTTTGTATAGTTTTGTATAGTTTTTATATAGAAAACGACGGTTTAGGATTCGGTTACAGTTCGCTGTTCCAAAAGTTTGTTACTCCAAAGGCTCCTATGAAGTTTCGCCATTCCCGGGATTCCGAAGGATTGTTCACTTGAAACTTTACTCTTCCGAAGATTTGTTATGAATTCCGAAAGTTCATAATTTAGATATAAATACACTTGTAATATTATTCGTTTTCCGAAGGTTCGTTGATCGGAAAATGAAATGAGGTCTGTCATTCCGAAGGTTTGTAAATCAAGAAATGAGAAAGGATCACTTTTTTGAAGGTTCGTTGTTCCGAAGTTTTTTTTTTTTTTTAATCCGAAAATGAAATAAGGTTCGTTATTCCGAAGGAAAAAAAAAATGAGAAAGGTTAGTTATATCGAAGGTTCAGTTATCTTATAAGACGATTTTAAGGTTTGCAATTCCTAAGCTTTGTTAGTGGTCTCACCTTCTTTTCTTTTGGATTAATGAGACGTTTTTACCTTTTAAAGTGTTCCGATAAATGAATGTTTGTATCATTTTCGGACAAACGAACCGTCGTAATATTTGTTTGTCGAATTAACGAACCTTATAATAGCGAACCAAAAATTAAAATGTTCGTTATGACAAACCCTATTTCGTTTCCGAACTAACGGACATTTAGGTGTATCAGAATATGTGTGTTTTGTATTAAAGAACCTTCGGAACAGTAAATCGAAATTTCAGATGATTGTATTACAATAAAGCAAGTTCCCCTCGGAAACTGTGCGTGACACACGGAGCGAGCACACAGTGATTTGAAGCGTTCGCCCTTGCAGAGACGCTTGTGAAATGTTTGTTTTATATACGTATTTTCGGAAGCGATCCGCATTTCGTTATCATTGATGAGGGAACTCAATTTTTTGTTTTTCTTTTGTCAGTGGCACTCGAAAAAGACTTCGTTTTAACGAAAATTTCCCTGTAACCGTGTTCGTTGTAAGCGAATTTAGTACCATAGACTAGTTTAATGGCGATAATTTTGGGACCAGAAGTTTTACTTTGTTAAACGAAATTTCGTTGTAACGGGAGTGCACTGTATACACATACATGTTTTGTTTTTAGAAATGGCATAGAATGATTGAAATGAATTATGAAATATCACACTTACTTCTTTCGATGGCATGCCTATGACCAATAGCATCAGCACTTTGTAGCTCCTCGATGCCCACAAACATGTTCATCGGTAGACCACTCTTCAAGTATCGGACATACACCAGTTCCAAGTCTTTGTTGCTGACATCCGTGCTGGAGTCGACTAGGATGCTAAGATATCGGGATTTCCTAACAGCCTCTAGCTCTGTCATCCTTAGGTCTACGTAGATGGGTTCAGTGAATCTTTATTTCAAAAAAAAAAAAAATCAAAGAGAATTTCTTATGTTACGGAGAGTCATCAGATCAGTTGAAATATGACATTTATTTTTCTCAAGTAAGGTGTTTTGTACCCCTCTAAGTTATCTAAAGATTTGTAGATGTTTGTGGCCCAGCCAAACCTACAGTCCGAGCATTTTTTTTTTTTTGGGGGGGGGGGGATATGACATTTGGACACATTTTCATTAAAATAAATTGTGTCTATATGATTCGGACACTCTGTACCTCAAACGTTGATGACATTAAACGATTATTGCGTTACTCTCTCACCTTCCCTCTCTCACCTTCCCTCTCAAATCCCACACATTTCCCTAAATAAAACCACACTGCAGGAACACTACTTGTACAAGATTAGAAGAGAATACAGAAAGATCATAGCTATAAACTGATATTCAAAATTATTTATAAGCCTAAAGCTTTACCTTCTCATGGCCTCATGACTTGTGTATGTCGCTCCAAGGTCTACACCATTCTTCCTCTGCAAATCGAGGAGCCGCACATAGCTTTGAAATGATCCCTCCTCCTTCATCACGAAATATGCAGTATTGAAGATCTTGGTCATTTTCTCCTCTTGCTCCTTCTCCATGCGCAGTACATGACTAGATATTGTTCCTGGGGTTTTTTCATCCCTCTCCTTCGCCCTCTTAGCGGTCATACACTTCTTATGAGCCTTCGAATCCTCATGGCATTGAATTGTTGACTTGCGGTAGTTCATGGATCCCGTGAAAAATGTTCCCGCAGTGTCGGCAATCAAGGGAAAGCTCTTGCAGACTGTGCAGAACATCCCTTTGTCGTCTTCATGAGATAACCAGTGAAATTCACTTTTCCAATTCTTGTTAAAGGCTCTGCTCCTCTTCTGCTCGTCGAACGTTCGCTTTTGCTCCTGTCGCTGACCAGCGGTCTTTTTTGGGGGAGGAGTATTCGTTGTGGCAGTTCGGGGAGCCATCGTCATGCGAGATCGAGAAGCGGTCGCTGAGCGGACAGACGTGGTCGGTAGGCGAGAAGCGGTTGAAGTAGCGGGGCGAGGAGCCGTTGACGAAAAGTGAAGAGCGGTCTGCGTCGCGGGGCGGGCATCCGTGGTCATGGGAAGAGCAGTAGTTAAAGCCGTTGTCTTGGTTGTTGTCCCCGCACCTTCCTTCTCGATCTCCGATTGTTTTCTTTTGGGAACAAATCCAAACGCTGACAATTTCCTCGTACTCATGATGGCATTCAATAACCAAAACAGAAACACGTGCGATATCGTGTTTAAAAAAAAAACCAAACTTGGAGCGGCTGATAGACGTGGGCAAAAGTGGGACTTTTTAATTAGTTTGACGGGGTGTTAGAGCTTTGTTGATGATAAAAGAAGACGGTAAAATAGTCAGAAGTATAACCTTGACAAATTGATTCATAATTGTGTTTGGTCACATTTTTATAACAAAATACAAAATACAAAACATTTTCTTTTATTCGTTTTATTGTCCAGGAAATTTTCGAATAAGATTTACACCCCACCCCTTATTTCAAATGGATTGATCATAGCAAGGCACGTGAGCTGGCTGTGCTGGTGCGACGTGCCTGGGGATCCCAACTTTCCCAAAACACCTCCACGTGCGAGGTTAAACCCAGGGACGATGTTTACGATTGCTATGGCGACAGTTACTCCACAGAGGTTGAATGTTGGGCCTTTGGCAATCGGTTAAGTTATGATTAATTTTCAGATTCGAGACAACGCAAAGATTAAAGCTAACGCCAGCGTTGGTTATGGTTAGCGTCAACCACGGGCTATTTAAAGTTTGAGTAAAGATTAATTCGAGGGAGCAAAAGCAAAAAAAAAAATTGGCGCTGTCTCACTTCAGGGGATTAGCTTACCGGTAGGCAACTTTCCATGGCAAAATGCAAGTTAGCAAAACAAGCGTAAAAAATATCATACTATGCTAAAATGAGTTATTGCCGAAATAATTACCACGGAAATGCTAGGGTAGGGGCTCTACGGTTTCAAGACAAGTAAGCGTGTAAAATTGTCACATCGAACGCTTGATGGATTGGTCAGTTTGCAGTGTGCATGTGTCTGTATGTGTATAATTTTGTGTGTTCTATATTAAAAGAAATGCGGAGGGATGTTTTAATACTCCGTGTCTGTTTCGCGTAGATTCATTAAAATAGTAATAGACAGTCTCCACTAGGCCCTACATTTTTTGATGTAAAATAGACATATAATTTCAAAGGTTAGGGTGTGTGTGTGCCTATGTGTGGAACTGAGGATGTATGTAAGACTGATTTTTTTTTTTTTTTTTTTTTTAATCGGAATACAATTAGTTCAGTTTTTCATCGGAATAAAATTATTGCTTGCATTCGTTTCATTGTCACGGCGATGCTGTTATCGACGAAATTCTAATATCATGAACAAAATGTTTCAAATATTGACAAAACAAAGATTTGAACACTGTTTTCAAACAACGGCCGGTTCATGAATCAAACATTTCACTAATTCGAAAATAGTCCGTATTAAACCGGAACGTAGAGGCGAAAATTTAATACAGTGTACACAAGCAAATTATTAAATGTGAAATGACTACAGTCGTAATTCTGAAATGTATCCATGATAACATTAACAGATCATTCACGCCCTAATCATTTACGACAAAACATTTCGTTCAGCCCATGACCAAATATGTTACATGTTCACACGTCCAAAATGCCCACGTGCGTTCCCCTATGTGACATAACTAGGCATGGTAGAGTAGTAGCATCAACTTCGCATTTCACTGCTGAACACACACTATGGTACATGTACTATTAAAAGTACTAGTACAACCAAGGAGCTATATAGCTCCTTGGTACAACAAAGACATATGCAACGTAAGAATTGCGCGCGTGTCGCGGTAGTGGACATGCTGTTAGTAACTGCCAAGAAGCTGCGGCTGTGATTCAGGACAACCTAGTCGAGCTTGCCTTCGGAAACAGCACGAACTGAGCGGAATATTATACAATACTGCAGATACGTTGGAGCGCACGTTCTATGCGTGCACCCCACAGAACTTAGTTTGCAGGCACAAACCCTTGTTGGTCGTATAGGAGTCTGCATGCGCCAAGACTAATACACGCACCACTACACTGCAGCCTAAGCTTCAACACAGGGTCTATGGGACAGTGCCAAAGTGGTGCATGTAGTAGTCTTGGCGCAGACTCCTTTACGACCAACAAGGGTTTGTGCCTGCAAACTACACAGAACTCACTCTGTGGTGCACCCCACTATCTCTCTAGAGCTCGCGATCTCTCTGATGTAACCACGTGGTAACACCGATCACAACGAACGAACGGGGTTGAGGGATACTGTACGCAACAAAGGACACAGCGTGCGCGATGCCATATTGTCTCACTGTACGCTCTGAAAACGAGTTACTAGTATTCAAATACACTGCAATGACAGCAGTCCCTGCGTACGTACCGTGTCAGCAGCAGGGAGGTACAGGTGGGAACAGTACGTACAGTACTTGGCATGTGCTCAAATTTGCATTGGTGGGTCCGATTGATTGTTTATCGTGTGCGTGCATGCACGACACTCACGACTGATTGTGTATTGTGAGCTAGCGTTCAGCGAGTGCGAGTATTTAGAGCGAACAGCGTAGAATCTTAGGTTCATCTGTACGCAAAAAAAAATAAATAAATACCGGTAAATAAATATGTGATTGTACTGATATTCGATGTCTGCCTCATCTTACCTTTGAACTGACCCCGATAGCATTATTTTTTTTTTTACCGGTCATTTCGGACCGGTAACTTTGGCAATTTCTGAAAAGTTACCGGTCCGACAGTGAGTTTTGCCGGTCTTTGACCGTCGGACCGGCGCTAGTGTGCAGCCCTGGGTTAGCTCTTCATTTGTTTTGTACAATGTACACAAAATTTAAGGAGGAGGACATGCAAAAACTAATAACACTTACATTATTGTACATTGTATGAAGAACAGGTCTGAGGTCCTTGAAAGAAAAATTAAGTTTTAATTGCTTATTTTTGTGTACAAGCCAAATGGAGAGCTGCTCAACCCCTACATATGTTACACAGAATTGCCATTTTGCTTTACTCTTTAAACTTTTACAGTTCATAAGTATAATTTGTGTGTGTGTGTGTGTGTACCTGATTTTTTTTTTAATCGAACCTTCACTGCCAACTTCTCTAATTTTTCTGGTTTCTTTCAAAGCAACATGATATTATGATCAATGGAATTTCCCTTTAAATATATATTAGACTGATTATTTCTTTGCGATGTGATAAACTCCATGCATATTATATTGTTGCTTGTATTCCCAGGGATACTGGCTCAATAGAGCAGCATGTAGGAGCTTTGGTGTCCCTGTGGGAGTCATGTCTGCACCACAACCTCAAGCTCTCGCACCGAGACGAGGACCCGCCCCACGCCAAGATCGCCTCCGATGTCATGAGCTGCCTATTCATGGTAAGTCTCCCACGCTCCCTCCCTCCCCCGTCACCACTGTCCCTCCCCCGCTTCATTCCCATCACCTCCTCAGCCCCTCCCCACCCTCCAGCAACAATTAAACCTATTGCAAGCTCTTTCAATATCTATGGAACTTCATTTGATACAGATAGAACGATAGCTTTCCGATTATGACATGTGCAGTAGCACACTGTATGTGGAAAACATGTAGTAGACTGCAGCATTTTGTAATTATTTGCTGTATACGCTGAATATTTTGCGAGGTTTTTATTTTCGCGAATTTTACGAGTCGGGTGCTATTCGCGAAATTAAAGACACATGAAGATATTGACTCTGATCCCAATATGAATGTGACGGATATATTTCTCCGTTCAGCAGTACTACAGCTGTAGTACTCCACGATCGCAAATTTAACCACTCGCGAAATTGTCGGGGAGTCCTGATTCACAAAAATTTAGAGTTGCTAAATATATGGAGTAGTTTGCCCCTTGTTACAACCCCTTTCAATTGTCAGAAAACTTCACCTCCATTTAGAACACAGGAAATTCCCCCTTCATGCAGATTTCAGATGACAGCATGCTAAAATGTCACATTACCCAAAATACCATGAAAACCTTGGGCAAGATTTCTCATGCTGGTAAAACCCCCATAACCCAAGTATACTATAATCGGATGTGATGGTCGTTGCGTGTCAGGGTGTTCATGAGTAAACATATATTATCTGTTTACTATGCAACCTATTAATCCATCAAGAGTGCTTCCATGCTGACAGTATTCGTTAGCTGATGTCTATTCTTGTATGCAGACATACTGATGGATGGCAATTCATAAAACACATTGAGCCAACGACTGCTTTATCAAAGAATGGTTGCCATCGCCAATAATATACCCCCCATCCAGCCCACCACTGATCCAGATTTATACTATAAAATATCTGTATGATCAGGACATTTATGATTTCTTAAGAGCCAATGAGTTTATACTTGATTTTGGTGATCCACACATAACTAGTAATAATAATCATGGACATGTTGTATTGTCATGTTCATAAAATTTGCTACAAATGGTAAAAAGCCTACCGAGATGTAAAGTCGTGAGAGAAACCCAAACTTGAACCTGTTTTCTTCAGAATTGTTTGTTGTACGAAGAGAGAGAAGAGCAAACAGCTTTAATGTGCAGTGGTAGTATGAAATGTAAATAGTCTGTATAATAGTAGCAAATTCATGCAGTTTGTGTGTGTGTGTGTGTGTGTGTGTGTTTCACAGTCAATGTTAAGATTCATTGGGCCTTTTGTTTTTGACCATCAAAACAAATATAAACAGTTGATTTAAGTAATGTCAAAATTCTCAAACCTGTAAGAAGGCTTCAGGTTTGATAAGCGAAAGGACAGTGTGATTAGTAACATTCTCCAGTGTGCATTGTTTTCCAGCTGTGTGCATGTATGAGAGTCTGTGTGATTGGATAGCATGCAGGGTTTGCATGTTAAAGTAATCATGGCCTATAGATACTTAAGATTTGACTTTAAAAGGAGACAACACTAAAGCATTAATGTTTGTTTACTGAATTAACCATTTTGTAAACTGTGCAAATGTTAAATTCTAATCTCTGTTTGTATGAGAAATGAGTTGAAAAATATTCTATCTGCGTGCTCACATCTCATGCTGCATGTCGCAAAGATACTAATGATTTGAACAAATAGACTTTGTACAAAGCCATGCTTTTTGATTAATTTTCAAAATATATATACATTCCCATTCTAGTAGACTAGCCATAGAGGAGGCAAGTTTACTGAGATCAATATCTTTAAGTTTTAATCAAACTCTACAGGTTAGCGAGCTAAAATATCCTTACTAATCATATGAGTCAAATGGTGACATTGAAATGTGAGATACTGTACATGATTTCATGTGGGCTGTGAGCCACATATCATGTTCTACGATCGATTGTATCTGACAGAAACATTTTGCTCAGGAGGGAGATAAGAATGCAAAAGTTCTAATTTAGGGACTGAGTAATCCTCAGTTATGATGTTATCAGAAAGTTTGATCCATTTAAGCCAAATCCTCCTACAGTCATAACTCTGTAAAATAATTTATGATTTAGAGGGTTTAGTAGATAATTTTGATTTCAAGTGCACGTGCCACACTCTTGGGACATACAGTGTACCTTCCAACTTATGAACTGACATGAATGTTTAAAAATTACATTTCATCCCATGCCTGTGGTCTGCGCTGTGATTTTGATTCTGACTGATCCGATGAAAAAAGTGAACTGTTCAGTTCTGTTATGTGTTCAGGTGATGTTGTGTTAGATGTTGATTTTTTTTAAGTATTTTAATTGACTGGAAAAATCAGCTACAGTGTGTGCTTTAGAAAGTAAACTTTTCTGTCTCCCACATCTACAATAGCTCCTTGAAATTAGACTACAGGGAATCACATCCCATGTTATGGCTAAAATAGTTTGTGAAGACTTTACCTAAAGACTGATACATATACAATGTATACACCATTGAATTCTGTATTGTGATGTCCTCTCCTTTGTGTTTGTGTGTGTATATGTGTGTTTGTGTGTTCATAACCCTTTTTTCAATATCTTTTCACATATTGAGTGTGACATAATATTCCTTGTACACTACTGTAAGGGTACACTATATTCAATTTGTGAATTTACAGTAAATGTGGAATGTTGATAGGATCTATATGCATGATGCGCTTAGCAAGCATTGTCCCTTTTTAGTCAGTGCCATGTCGTGCTTGATACAATCTGCAGATGATCTCTTATGAGTAAATTATCTTTCTACACAGTGTGGAATTAAAAAGAGAATCCATACCATACTTTACTTTACTTACTTAACTTTTCCGGAACAATGCTGTTCATCGATCAGGATTGTATCCTCGGCTGCTCTTGATCCTTCCAATATATAACCTGGGCTAATGTAACCTCATTCAAACATGTAGTACCTTAAAGTGATATTCTAAAAATCTATGGGACATACATATGGTAAGGAGGGGTGAAAACTGCTTGAGACCAAGGACCTAATGTGTTTTAATTACTCATAGTGAAATGTCAGTTGTCTGTTTGTTTGATTTAATTTTCTTTTCTTTGTTAAAGTCAAGACATGTGTACGGACTTGAGTTTTCCTTTATCATTGGAAATGGCATGATATGCACCGGTATTAAGGTTTGGAAAAGGAGGTCTTACAAAGATTTTACTGTGGACCAGCTTCACAGAGCCTTTAAAGGGACTGTACAGTACTGGTTGAGGTAAGGGATTCGTGTTTTGAACATTAATGAGATAATGAGAAGCCTCTTATGAAATATGAAAGAGCATTAATTTTGTTAAGAAGGATTCAACGTTTATTTGATGAAAATTGGTTTTGAAATGGCTGAGATATCCAAAAAAGTGATAATAATAAAAGGCGACATGCCACAACTTTATTATGATGTCTTTGTTTCACCTTGTTTTTGGATATCTCAGCCATTTCAAAACCGATTTTCGTCAAATAAACTTTTGATACCCTTTAGAATTACATGCTCTTTGACATCTCATCGAGTGGTTTCTGAATATCTCGCAAAATGTTAAAAGCTAAATCCTCACCTCGACCAGAACTGTACACACCCTTTAAACGAAAGAAAGAAAGAGACAGAGGGAGAGAAGGATATTCTCCTATCACATCTTCGATCTCTTCGACTTACAGCAAAATTATGGCAAGCGCAGTGTAATGGAGCTGGCCCTACCTGTAGCTGTGCAATTCCTTCACCATGGCAACCGCGATCTGATACGCAACGTCTCCAGCTACCTGGCCCTGGCAGCGATTGAGAACGCTCATCTCCTGGCAGTATACTGTCACCAGATTATCCAGAGCATCACGCAAGGTTTGTGTCATCATGGAGGGGTCAAATTTTTTTCAGGGAAGATTGGTAGCTTTTAGGAAATACTGAGTGTCATCGTATTTTGAGTCTGTTTGAGTTTCTTTAAATTCTGCCATCCCATGTGAAATAGATGGCAAAAATGCATTTCATCTTGAAGCCTATGGTGAAAATTGATTGAATTCCATTACTTGAGGAGTTATGTTAAAAGGTAGTTATTTTCATCAAACACATTGCTGTGAGAATGAATGCTCCATCAACTGCAACTTGAAAAACTGCATTTCAAGACATATTTGACAATGTTTTCCATGTTCTAGCTGTGTGAGATTGTAGTAAGTGGTCATTAGTTTACTCATCCATAATGTGGATGGTGGACCAATTTTCCGGGTCTTATTTGGACCTAAACATCATTTCTATACCATGTGGAATTCACATAATTGAGAATTTTTCGTATGTTCCACCCCCAGGCAACCGATCCCTAACACGCATCCTACCCCAGATCTACACAGAGGATCCCGGCCCGATAGAGAACTGTCTCTCGGACCTGGTCTCCATCCTCCCGAAGTGTGACGAGAATGAGAAGTCAAACATACTGCAGCTGATTGCCCTTGTGGCAAAGAGGAAACCAGCGGTACGATATACTGTATATCATGTGCACTCTAATTGATTATGTGCCCCCATGAAGGCATAATTACCCCCGTTTGCAATGTGGCCTTCAGCCGTGTTGAAGTAGACGTGCATAAGAGCTAATTATTCATGTGAGATACAAAAAGCATACAGATATGGGCCCTGTTTCATAAAAAGGAGTTTATGATAGCAACTCTTGCTACAGTGGCAAGTGTCATGGTAATGACAAGAATCCTTCTTCTTGATGAGCTGTTGCTATGTGACATTGCTATTCCAGCTAGATTTGCTATCTTTACATCATTTCTGAAGTGGGGCCATGGACTGACTACTTTCCGAGGCATTATTGATATTATTGCCCCAAGGGATCTCAATTGCATGCTATGACCTGAGAAGCTTGCTTCGAGGGTTGTAGCATGGAGTTGAGGTCCTGAAAGGCAATAATCTTAATAATGCTCCTTATGGAAACTGTCCTCTTCTGTTTGATATATCAAATGAGATTACAAATGAAATTTTACTTGCCTACTGCAAAATATCTTGTTGCAAATCCAAGTGGCAATATTTTACCTTCCAATTCCAGATCAGTCGCTATCGCACTGTCCAATTCACTTGCAATTGTATTATGAACAAATTGTTGTCTGTGCTGCCTTAGAAACTGCATAGAGATCACATCGGACAAGGGTCACTTGTGCTATTAAGGGTGCTATTAAGGAGCCAAGCATTTACAGTACATACATGCCACTCCGAATCAGAAGTAGATGGATTGGTAATAGAGTGCAGTTTAGTACTATGGGGTGGTTTGATACTGTGGGACAGTGTGGTACTACTTTTTAGCCATTGAAGTCAATTGTTGACTTTATGTCCCCAATTTCATCCAATCAGAATTGAGGATTCATCAAATGAGATATGTAATAGAGAATATTGCATGGCAGAGCATGAACCATTTGTTTGAGTACATACAGACTATAATATTGATTTTTCAAGCAAGGTTGTAGTCCTCTGATACACAGTATTATCACAACAGTGAATGTCACACGGTCCCTACTCATGCAGTAACAAAATTATTTTGATAGACAGATAAAGATAGATCTCTCCATAGCTACAGTATATTTGCTGATCACTCAGTGGGAAAATGTAACCTTGGGGAATTTATTTTTCCCATAAATAAGAAGTAGACACAGATGTGCTAAAGTAGGTCACCATTTAGCTTGACTTCAGCGTGTAGTCAAACATTGTCATAGTTCATCACTTCACTATTCTGATGATCAGTTGGTTTATAAAGCAACCATCTTTCCTGTAAAATCAATATATTTTCCGCCATTCAAATTAGATGTATTCAGGTAAATCTGTGGTACAGCATGTAGTACATAATAGTTGGATGGGATATCCTCCTTCTCTAGCATTTGTGACTTTCAGTGAATTCTAAGATCTGATGGAAATGTAAAACCAGCCATTTAACGTGCATTTGAAATAGGGTTCTATTTTTTTTTTTTGCCGTTCGTTTTTTTCTCAATCGAATGTTCCTAGCCAAATCAAATTCAGGGGGAGCCCTTTCACGATTTCCGACAGTCTGTGCATGAGTGAATTCCATCTCACGCAATTTCAGTTGTTGCTCCACTTCAAGTTTCTTCATTTCCATTCTTTCCTTCATTTCCATTTCTCTAGCCCTTTCCCTTTCCTTCATTTCCATTTCTAATCTCATCTTCTCTTTCTCCAGTTCTAGTTCCCTTATTCTTTCTCTCTCCTTGATTTCCAATTTAGCAAGCTCAAGCCGTGTTTGATCGGAAATTTGAGCTTGAGCTGGAGTGTCAATTTCTTCTTTGAGCTCCATGTGACCAGCTACTAAGTCAAGAATCTCTGCCTTTCTTACACCTTGTGGAACATCAACATTCAATTGCTGTGCAATAGCGGTCAAATCACATTTGCGTAACCTTTGCAAATCTTTGAGGGACAAATCTGTCCTCTGAACAAATGCCTGAACATCCATTGTACTGATTGACATTGTCACATGTATTACACACAATGTACAATTGAACAATCAACTCACTGGTATTTTGTCTGTACCAATATTCTAGGTTCCGGAACGTTCCAAATTCTAGGTTTGGCTTTAAATTCACTTCCCGGACAAGCCCCCAATTTTGTTACGACCAAAATCACTCTGAGAATGATCGCACAAAAGAAACAATCAACTAATGTTCAGGCGGTTTATTAACAGTGATATTGTGGGTACAGACTTGTAATCGGTTTTCACATCAGTACAATAATGATCAATAAAACAATTATAAATCGGTAGTGAAATCACTTACAGCCAAATTTGAAAGCAAGTAATCCTTTGACAGTGTCCAGATACGATGTTCGATGCACCGATGAATGGTTCCTCCGACGTAACTCCAAAGGCACTGGTTGCAATAATCCACTTTATAAATCCGGGGTAAAGTCCACGATAAACAAGGTGTATGTCCACGGCGAAACGTGCAAAATTCAAACGTTATGACGACCACGTCCAGTTGATGCGTTGAATGATGATTCACTTTATAATGTCCAGCAAGGAATCCAGCCCGTCACAGCTTTGCCGTAACAATGTCCGTTGACACTAAAACATGGAGTCTATCTCCAATGTAGGCAAATTAATTCTCTGCAGGCAAAATGTCTCCCAGGCCTTATCTCCACAAACACAGTTTGTATAGCAGGTCAGCAGGTAACACAGGACTGACTATAACAAGTCCCTTCAGAGCCAGAAGTGACGTAACTCTCAGAGCAGAGGTGTTGGGTACTCTGCCTACCTCAGAATTTCTCCTGCTTATATACTATTCATTCACCCCTTTCTAGTACATTCTGTAATTTTCTCCAACCTGGGGCCACATACCTGAACATACTAGCAAGTCCAAATTCCAGGAATCCTGGATGACTCACTGCCTAATATGTGCATAACATCATTGCCAAAATTAACTACCAATCACATTGGGTTACAAGGGCAGTGCCTCACTCAACCAGCACTTCCTAGAATTTTCTGGAATGGGTTAAATTATTCTAGATTGAGTGAGCTATAATGTATTTCCTGTCACATGCATGTACTGTAGCTACATTGTATACCACATAGAAAATTCTCCACTGATCTGGTCAGCCTGTATGTACTATATCTATATCATATAGAATGTTCTCCATTATTCTGGTCACCCTGTGTACATACACATTAAAACAACCATGCATATGATGTACATAACTACTTGTGTGTACATTTGTGACAAATGCATATCTGAAATAAGGTTCAAATTTTTGCCTTTTGTTTGATTTCCACTGCCAGATTTTGACAGACTATGTGTCAGTAAAACCACCCTCTTAATGCTTAAATCTGAAATAGGGTTCTATCTTTTGCCGTTCCTCTTTGCAGATTTTGACAGACTATGTGTCGGTACTGGTGGACAACCTGAACAATGCGGCCACCTCGCAGACGGTTCTCTCAGCCCTGCTGGACATAGCGTCAGTGGACACGGTGCCCTTCACCCACTGCCTCGCTGAGCTCCAGGACGCCATCAAGCGCCAGCCTGCCCTCCTCTCCATGGCCGGCAAGATTTTCGGCGCTGTCGGCAAACTCAACTACGTGAGTGTCTTGTTTCGCGATAGATACTATAAAACCAGAAATTTCAGTATGCATGAAACTTTCACAAATTTTGTAAGGAGCCATGATTCGCAAAAGTAGAATGCATGTGAAAGGTCTTGTGTGCACAACGCATTGAATGCCAGTGGCAATTGGCGAAAGTTTCACTGCGAAAAAGGCCGTCGGCTCCAATTAGCGAAAGTTTTACACTGCTTATGTTATCTGGTTTTACAGTACTGCCATTAGACCTTTCCTGTGCAAGGCCTGCTAAAATGGAATTTTTATTTCAATAAAGACCAAACACACCATGTGTCCACAATGTGTTTTCCTTTCTAACCTCAGTTGGCAGTGAGGGACCTCCTTGAAGGAAGGCAAGCTCATCATGACTTTCACAAAGTGGTGGCTCGTTGCTGTTCTAGATTTTAACAATGATCACGATATGAAGTCTGCATGAATAGACTATCCTTTTCCTCTTCCAGGCAACATTGATTTCTTGAAACAGTAAATAAAAGTGGAAAGTAAAATTGACCTTTTTACTCCCCATCGGCGGGACGATGAATGTCTCTTGCTAAATGTGTGTTAAGGTACATATTTTGTATGTACCGGTAGTACAATTTCTTTTATAATTATACAAGACAGAAGGCACTTATAACTAGGGGTATGAGTATATCGCGATAGCTTTGATAACATACCACTGAAAGGAATAAACAAAGTCGAACTAGCAATATGCTTCCTGAAAAAAACAAACATATTACATTGTATCAATGCTCATGTGATAGAGATATGGTATCCTCCATGCCATTCTCAATTAGAGCTTTGTCAAAACTTGTCATAGGTCTTAGCACGATTATTTTCATTTTATTATCATTTTGTTTTTCCTTTTCTCACTTTGGAGAAATATGCACCCAAGCGTATGTAAATGAAATCAAATGTAATATTGTCTTAGATCATTTCCTAGGACTTTTGCAGGATTTTGATGATGATGTGCAATGTGTACCTTCTCCCCTTGCATGATCCCAGGAAACGGGAGAGGCGTGCGTGCAGTTCCTGGTCCAGCTGCTGGCCTGCGTGGACCAGTCAGCCCTGCCGGCCATCCTGATAGAGATCAAGAGCATCGGGGACCACTACAAGGGCCTCCTGGCCCCCTACATCCAGCAGATCTCGCAGCAGGGCCAGAGTCCCTCTACCGCGGCCCGCATGATTGTGCAGCAGCTGCAGAGGGACACAGTGGGCAGGTGAGTTAGTGGGTGGAGTTGGTATCCGGGTATATTTCAGCTTGGTGCCACCAACTCCACCTAGGAAATTGGTGTTTCCTCTGTATACTGAATTGCTGCGTTGAGTGTGAGGCACATTTTATGTGGTACCCTAGATATAGTTCCAGGTTGACTTTTGATTTGTTTTTTTCTGTGTCTTCCCATCAGTGAGCATCTCCTGCATCGACCAGTGAGTATGATTGAACCCCGCCACCTCACTCGGGACCACAAACCCTTCAGTACCACCAACATTTCTGACCAGGACAGGAGAAAGTACCGGAAAGGGCGCCCTCACACGCGGATGGGCGCCGAAATGTCTGGCGGCATCCAGCCACTTCGGCACCCAGGACACTCGTTCTCTGAGCAAGCATTACATCTCCACTCGCCGCTCGGCGCTGGGCGGTCCAACTCAAATAGCTTGGGTGTCCTGGAACTGGCTGGGCGCTCAGACAGCAGGGGGAGTGTGCAATCTGGCGGTGCCATGGCAACGCAGTCGGCGGCCAGGAAGCAGGCCACCTCTCCCACCAGGAAGTCGGAGGTGGAGCGGAAGATTAACCGGCATCAAAGGGGAAGCAAAGGGAGCCTACACGGTGCAGCTGTGCAAGAGAGTGAGGTTCTTTTATCAGGGGGTGCACCTTCAGCGCCAAAAGCAGCACATGGGTTCCCCGAGACTGTTGTGCACAGCAATGGAAGCGGCGCACACTCGAGCGCGAATGTGCAAGGGCATTCGCCCGATTACATGTCACACTCGCCGATGTCGACGCTCTCCCCCGGCAGCGAGGTCGCCTCCATGGGCACCGGGGTTTCCTTGGCGAGCGGGGGCAGTAACCGTGACAGCAGCTTGCAGACCTACATCGTCAAGCGGCAGCGGGAGATCATCAGCTACATGGAGTCCATCAAGGACAGGATACCGGTTCCAGAGGAGTGCACAGTGCAGGGTAAGAGATTTCCAAATCTGGTCTTGAACATTTGCCTGAATCTTCTGACCTACATGTTTGTTTGTTTGTTTATCTGTTTGCTTGTATTGCCAGTATGTGGAATTTCTATTACATCACCAGAGAAAAAGATGTCACAGGCCTTTGGGTTGAGTACTGTATATCATGATCATTTTTTTTTTTTACACTTACAAAGCAGGCACAGAATTTGTGAATAGATCCCATTTCTTTCCTGAAATTTGTCATGTCCAGCATGACTTTTGAATTAAAATAGCTCTGCCCGTTTACTTATTAAATTGTGACTTTAAACATCTCATAGATGTGTAGTATCAATCCCAGGAGACAATGTCCATATTCTGTGGCACATTTTACTCAAAAGAGCTGCATTTGGTACAGCAGCATCAAAGTTTCCTTTACTTGCACCTTTAAAAACAACAGCAAGAATGACTTAGAGTGACCAAGACTCTGTGTTTTGTCCAATTGCAACCAATATTGTCTACAGCAGAATAGCTTGAAATAACTTTGTTCAGCAACACCAAGGAAATTGAGGTTTAGAGTGGAAAAATGATCTAAGATTATTTTCTTCTTTATAATATTATGTTGACATTGACCTTGACATTCTTGATCCCCCTCCCCCCCCAAAAAAAAAAACAAACAAAAAAAACAAAAACAAAACAACAACAACAGAAGATGGCCACAGCAGGCCTGTCGGCAGAATAGACTTCTACTGTGCCATGAAGGGTCCCCACTGTCTCTACAGCAATGTGCCTTTCTCCATGGAGACAAAGCAGATGGTGCCCTGGATACATCTCAAATACTTACATCTCCAAGTGAGTACTTCAAGATTCTCCAAAAGAAAAATGATCAAGAAAAAATGATCAAGGTCATAACTGTGTGTATGTGTAAAAATATCGTGTACATGTTAGTTTATATGTACATGTATGTGTGTGTATGTGTGTGTGTATGTGTATGTTTGTTAATAGTGTTTAGGTATATCATGGTGTATTATGGTTTACATGGTCAATGTGGAACTTTGCTAACAGTTGATATCAACATTATGAACAATAATTTCTATACTTGATCTTAATGATGTGTATGGCACAATATATTGACAATACCGATGTGTACTTTGTACTTTATATGGAATATTGCGATATTGCAACAGATATACATAGAGTACATTCAAACATACTGAAAGACATTACACAAACTGGAACTGAAACATATTGACAGAGAATGCAACATATACCATCACAGCGTAATACTTTAAACTGACACTTATAACTTAAAACAAGTTCTATTAACTTTTGTGATTTTTGTACAATTATCTGATCTTCGTGTATAATAGTACTCATTAACGTTGTTTCCTGAGATTTGAGAAAGGAAGTATGATAAAGAAAAAATGAGGTTATATGATACCTGTTGTTGCATCTCTCCAACCTCCTATTGCCAAGGCCAACTCACCCACTCCGGTCTCCCATGAGGACAAGGCGGTGCAGAGCCTCAAGAAGAGCCTGGAGAAGCAGAAGACTGTGGGAGGCAACATGACCTTCCTCAAACTCATTATTCAAAACTTCCCCCATGCCAAGGTAGGCAAGCAGACATGTACTCTTGACACCCCAGTCTCTAGCAGTGATCATTCAATTTCTATACAGTCTAGGAAAACATTTCATGGAGTTTTCTTCATTTTTTTTTTATTGATATCACTGCATTGATTGATATGAAAGTGGCATGATGTTTGAATACTGTAAATGCAGAAGTATTTGTGTTTCATTAATTTTGCAGAGTTTGCACTCTTTTTGGCTTGTGCAAATTCTAAAACCAGCGAGAATATCTTAACAGTGTTTTATGCATATTTTTAACGGTTGAATCGTACATTTTGTCAACTGATACATACTAAACTGCATATATGTGTATGCTAGCTGTACGTTCGAATGGATCATTTGTATGTATACGCTGTAATCAAGTAATGTGTATGCTTGTGTAATGGGCACTTGTCTAGCAGTAGAATGAGGCATAATGCGCTCACGTCGATATGCATGTTGCGTAGCAAAGTTGTACTTATTACAGCGATTTTCATGCTTGGAAATGTCTGATTAAATTCAGTCTCTTTTGTGAATTGGTGGCAAACATATGAGCTAACATTTGCACAGAGTGAATTCAAGAAGTAGAGCTGCTCAGTGCAAGAATTTAAATGTGTAAAAATAATGATGTTCACAGTATGTCATCTGAAGGAGTTGTATTCCAACTTTGGTAGGTCTCTGTCAGTTTGCTCTTGTGATGGTACAAATCGTCTGTGCCTGCTCACAATCTTATCTTTCCCTGTCACTTTAATACTTATTGTTACATTTGCCCTTTCCTGCTCAATTTTGCATCCATGCTGTTCGTGATTCTTTTGACAGAAATGAGAAGGAAACTGAAACACCTTAACCTCACAATAATGATGATAAGGATGAATGCCAATATTGCTGAGTGTTGTTATTCAAGGTTCTAGTCTACTTTTGCTGTAAATTTGTCTGCTATATAGACTTAAAATGTGTTATATTCCTCGAACCCTTTTTCTGCTTTGTCTGCCTGTAAGTATCTGCATAGGAGTGGTTTCTTCGTTGATTAGCACAGATGTCTTGAAAGTAATTGTCAATGAATAGAGATTACCTAATCCCCTAGTCCCTATTTTGTTACCATGGCCTTTCTATTGGACTAAGGCACATTGCCACATCTTAGTGGGCTAGCTAACTTACACAACTAGGTCAAGTTTGGGAGGATTACCAAATTTTGATGTAAAAAGCTCTACAAGTTGAGCCAGGTGTCTGGACACATCAAAAGGGTTAGTATTATAAGCAAGTTCTGTTTCATTTCCAGGTGCAGCAGAGTCTGATCCGACAGCTGTGCCAGGCCAGCTACTACGACATGTTCACCTTTAACCCCCAGCTGTCCCAGTGGGCTTGCTTTCTGTGCAGTAATCCAAGGAGAATGGGTGAGAATCTTTGGGAGACATGTGTCAATCCACTGCCAGGAATGACAACACATACACACACACACACACACACACACACACACACACACACACACACACAACTTCAACATATATGATAACAGCTTGTGCTACATATGAAACTCTGTGGACTCCATTTAATGCACAATGTCATAGTCCAAATTGTTTTTCCTCTTTGAATGATCAATTCAGTCTCAGCCAATGAAAAAAAAAAAACAAAACAAAACAAAACTTCAGATACATAAAAATAAGGATATATTCTGTTTTAATGGTTCCACATACCACATATTCTAAGGATGTCTGTGTGTCTTAATGCCATGCACCATTTTAATCCCTTGCATGGAATGAATGCCCATGACTATCGTAACAGGTAGATGTTTTTGCTCTAGGGAGATATGAAAGTTTAGCCATCTTCCATTGATGTTGGCGATACTCTTCCTTGACCTTTGATCCTTTGGCCTTTGACCTAGATCTCATCGCTGGAGGAAAACCTCTCATTGAGGGCCAACTCAAGGAGAAGAAGGTGCGATGGAAGCTCTTCAGACGCTGGAAAACTCGCTACTTCACGCTGGCTGGTGAAAGGCTCCTGTACAGCAAGAATAAGTCGGTGAGTGGAAATCACTAGCTGCACCACCAAGCCATCTCAGACCTTTGAAATACATGCACATACAATTCACAAAGGTAGCTAAAGCTAGTTCATGGATTATGCAAATCAGTTTGATGTGCATGGCAAGTCATGAATACTAACAAATATGCAGTAATGAACACATGCTGCCTCTTGCTTGTGCATGGTAAACTTTGTTCGCCCATGTTTTTTAGCCCATGGACTAAATTTAAGCCATGGACTTTTACTTAAAGTACACTCATGGATTTCAAACTTTGTTTTTGACTTCCCATTTGGAATGTTACAGAGCAGTCGTACTGTACCTATGACCAACACAGTAATTGATGTATTTCCTTTCTCGAAAATGTATGTGGAAACCCCCAGTTTTGTTCAATTAAAACATTTTCAAAATATGAAATACATGATTTGCTGATTCAAGTTTATTAAAAGAGACCATGATTTCTGGTCCAAGTCCTTTATCAGAAGACCATTATAGTTTCAATAAAATTTCTTCAATAAAATATCAAAGAGTTACTGTTTGATACACAAGCCCTGACAAAGTTTTGTAGACATCATGATAAATGACTAACAAGATATTTTAAATAAATCCAGGATGAATTTTGTGTGCATGCTTTCTTTGCCATCCCCACAGCAAATGACTGGAACCCTCCCCTTTGAGCTGAGCAAGGTGCAGAGTGTCAAGACGCTGAGACGGCGGGACCGCAGCATCCCCAAAGCCTTTGAGATCTTCACGGACGACCACAAGACATATGTCTTCAAGACGCGGGACGGCACCAATGCCGAGCAGTGGGTCCAGTGCCTGACGCTGGCCATGAGGCAGCGCCAGAGTAGTTTCCATGGCGACAATGAGTCCACCACATGATGGTGACGACGATGATGATGATGATGAAAATCCTCCAAGCCCAGATATTTTTGCTCCTAACGTGGGGTCAGGTATGCCAGTAATCCATACAAGAGTGCAACTGCACCGAAAAGTTGAATTCAAGAGTTTGTTCACTTTCTCTGACCCTGTGATATCATAACCATGGCAACCACCAAACACGAGCTGACACCAGAGAATGCATCCCCGGCTGGGTGCCGACAAGCCTTACTCTGAAACCTTGAAATGGAGTGTCTTGTCTTGTATACAACACATTACACATGCACAATATGAGTCTTATGTTTTGGAGAAATTTTTCAACAACACTCTCTGTGTCTTTTTACTCATAGGAACTGTCTTTTCTTAAAGCTGAATTTCATACATTGTCGCCATCTGGCCTTCTCTTGTGATGATGGTCGTGAAACTGAAGATATTTCGCCTCTTGTTCTTTCTTTGCTGAACAAGTAAATTATATGCCTCCCTTTTTTTCACATGATACATCTGCCCGGACAGCTACAAGAGGCATTGTTCTCCGTAGAAGTAGCGTGCGGAATTTAAAGACGTGTTGTGCAGAGTGCCCTTGTTCACACATGTGGCACAAATTTCATGCCTGAAGTGATTTTGCTTATTTGAAATGAAATAGAACTCTGTTGTATCCCACTTTTTTTTTAGTCAGTGTCGCATTCCAGCAGGAAGCAGCATAGGTACTTAAGAAAAATCCATGCAAGTACTGACAGACTAGTAATAGAAGAGATAGCACAATCAAGGAACTTTGCAATGTATTTGGTATTCTGTAGCATGATTGTATTCATATTTTTTTCTTCAAATGTCTAAATAAAAACCAGCACCTGTAATTAATGTACTTAATGCTAATGGCTCATTCCATTTCTCAAAGCTGTTATTAATTCATTCGGTCTAATTTGAAAATGTTACATCAATTTTTTTCATGTATGTTATGAGGTAGTATTGAGAATTGGAGAGTGGAAAAGGTGGCTACAAGATACACAAAAGCTTGATTGAGGATGAAAGACTAGAATAATGAAATTACAATCTATATTTTTATAATTATAATTATAATCTCATTAAGTGTCTCATTCACTGCGATTACCCAAAGTGAAAGAAACAAAAATTCCCAAATATCAAAGGCTCTAACTTGTAATTCAATCCCAGAAATAGAAATAAACATTGACTCTCACTATTGAAATCTACTCTTGAATTACCCTATAATTGAAACAAAAGAAAACAAATTGTCCTCTTCTTGATAATAAGAATAATTCCAAGTTGTGGTGGAATATGAGAAGGGCATTAAGTTGTCTCGAACACTATGGGTTTAGTGGCAACTTTCCGCCCTTCTCATTCTCATCTCATGAAGTGTTAGTGCTCAACTCAATGGATTCTTTCCATGTTTTATTATTATGCACATGTGTGCTTATATTCGTGTATTTGAGGTTGTACATTTTTGTATTGCATTGTCGAATGTTAAGCGACTTGTTTTGTTTGTTTGTTTATTTTTTCATTGTGCTCTAATGCCATCACTGCATAATTGTGAGCATATTGCAAGCCATTCCAAAGATGTGTCAGTAGTTGTATAAAAAAGAATTTGAGAAAACAACAAAATCAAAAAACAAAAATAGTGGTGTTTAACACTGTTTATACAAACTCACGCACAGCAACAGAGTTGATGATATAAAACTTTAAGAGTAGAGTAGCTTTCAGAAGTGTTATGTTATCCCATCTATGCCTTTAACATCTACAACTGTATAAGGAGGATGTTATCTGTATTGTTATTATTTTCTTTTTTTTTGCCCAGCTCATAATGCCAAGGAAAACTATTGAAGTTGTGTAGGTGAACTGTGTAAGCTGTGATTTCACGTGTAAGATAAGCTCTGCCCTCTTCATAATGCAAATATAAGTTTGCGTTGTCTTTAATTTGTGCTAGCTAAGATCCTATTACATGGATTGGAGAAGTCCTGTTCATAACACAAAGATTAGCTTTGCAATGTCATTAGTTTGCATTGCAGGTTCTGTCAAAAGGAAGAAGGGAAATTTATACCACAGGGTTTTCTGCCACACTTGCAATGTTGTCCCCCTTTCTACTTAATCATAGCCGCTTGCAATTTGTGTTTGTGTGTGTTTATATCTGCATGGTCAGTGTCAAATGTGAGACCATGATTCTTGGAGGATGAAATAACCTGCATGGTTCACACGTTGGCAGCTCTGTATTCGCTTCACCAAAGACTTTGTGTGTGGCGCCAGTTTCGCAGTAGAACAGTAATTTCCTGCCCTCATTCCGTGTGTTGCCCTTTTGTATTCACTTTGATCAAATCAAGTATCCATTTTCACCGATTCAAATTTACTCTCAGTAAACCTTGTAAAGCAAGTTTATTCTTTATTTTGTTTTGTACCATAATGTTGTATATATCACAAACTCTATAAGAGGCCTGTCAAGTTGTATATTTTGTGTCAAGTGTGTTCATATTTATCAAAAAAAACAACAACAGTTGTATTCAAATTTTAAGCCGACCTCACAAAACAGTGGGGACAGGTATTTGCAGGGGTCAGTCATCATTCATGGCCTTATAGGGGTCGTTAATGATTGAGTCGATGCTAACATAAAAATATCATCTGAAATAGAACTCCTGCTTCCTTAGTCTGTCATTGCACTTGTCCTTTATTTAAATCATTGATTCTTTTGTCAAGTTGTCTTTATTACAACTGAATGACAAATTGCCCTTCATCGTCGTAAACGAACATTCCTTTCTCCTCTGTCGCCTTCATCTTCCACTGCTGCTTTTCCTTTGTCTGTGTCTTCTTTGTATTTCGTCTTGACTGTATTCTAATCTTCATTATTTCACCTTTTTTTTGTCATTATGCCTCCGCCACGAAGTGGTGCCGGAGGCATTATGTTTTCGGGTTGTCCGTCCATCCGTCCGTCCGTCCATCCGTCCTTCCGTCCGTCCGTCCGTCCGTCCGTCCGTCCGTCCTTCCGTCCGTCCGTAATGAATTTTGTGGACAAGGTAACTATCGAAACCTGTTGAGGTATTCTAATGAAACTTGGCATGTATGTGTATTAGGGGGTGAAGTTGTGCCTATCAACTTTTGGGTGCACATGCTCAAGGTCAAAGGTCAAAAGGTCAAGGTCAAATACATAAAATTTCACCATTTCCACCATATCTATTGAATGCCTGAAGATAATTTCTTGAAACTTAGTGTATACATGTATTACCCAATTAAGATTCTCTGGTGAAAGTTTGGGTCATGAGGTCAAAGGTCAAAGGTCAAAAGGTCAGGGTCAAATACATAAAATTTCACTATTTCTACCATATCTATTGAATGCCTGAAGATATTTTCTCGAAACTTAGTGTATACATGTATTACCCAATTGAGATTCTCTGGTGAAAGTTTGGGTCATGAGGTCAAAGGTCAAGGTCAAAAGGTCAGGATCAAATGCATAAAATTTCACTATTTCCACCATATCTGTTGAATGCCTGAAGATATTTTCTTGGAACTTAGTGTATACATGTATTACCCAATTAAGATTCTCTGGTGAAAGTTTGGGTCATGAGGTCAAAGGTCAAAGGTCAAAAGGTCAAGTAGAAATATTAAAACTTCTTTTTTTTCTCTGTACCTTGGAAAATTGTTCAAGGTATCTTCATGGAACATAGTATATACATGTACTGACTGGAAGTGATTATCTAGAGAATGTAGGGTTCATGGGGTCAAAGGTCAGGGGTAAAGGTCAAGTGCAAGACTTCAAAATTTTACTATTACCCTCATATTTATGCAATGCCAGCAGGGTTATTTTTTTACACTTGGTGTATGCGTGTGTAACCTAATAGAAATTCTGTGGAAAGTTTTTTTTTCTCTTTTTGCCTCAAAGGTCAAAAGGTCAAAGATCAATTGAAAGTGCTGAACTAACTTTTTCCTCCATATCTCGGAAGTGGCTCAAGTTACCGTGAAACTTAGTACATATTATGCATGTTCTACCTGAAAGTAATTATCTCATGAATTTTAGGGTCAAGGGCCAGATGAAAATGGTAACAATTTACTATTCAATTCAGAAATTGCACTTTTTCTCCACACCTGTACCTTGAAAATTACTCAATGCCTAAATGTATGAATGGTTCAAAGTCAAGTTAAAGTCCTTAAATCCCTAGATACATGCTCTCCTATTCATCCAATTAGACCTACGTCAAGGAAGGTGAACATTCAACACATTTGTGACAAACTTGTCATTCCAATATTTTGCCAATTTTGTGAAAATGTAATCACACAGTGTCCACATGTACTATCTAGACCTATTGGGAAAATCATGCATTATGGCGGAGGCATACCAGTCGCCAAAGCGACATTTCTAGTTCATCTTATTTCACAGCCTTCTTTCTTTCCTCAATTGCTGTCTCTTTTTCATTTATTACTTGTACTCCTTTATTTACTGTGTCTTTTTTTCCCCCTCTCCCTGTCACCTCTCTCGTTTCCTGTGTCTTATTGTCTCTTAACTTTATTGTCACCGTGGTCATTTCATCTTTTTTTTTTCTTTTTTTTTCTTCAATTATCTTGTCTCACAGTCTTCTTCCTTTCCTCAATCTCTAGTCACTTTTAGTGTGGGGAGACTGTGTATTGCAAAGCTTGGCCTGACTGGGATATCTTCAGGAATAGCCGTAATGAATTGTGTACAGCTTTATACACAGCACAAGCGCAGTCAAAGAATCTTGACTGGGGGTTAACATTAAGGATGAGCTTACACTTAGGTGTACATATTCGCTGACGGGCAATTCTATTCTAGCCGGCCTGTGCTAGTTGCGGTTTTCGAATGTACCGTAACAGGTTGCAAATCAAGATTGGACCAGTCAGGCCCACTTTCTCATTACTTACAGTGTAGTTTCCCCCAAGCTATTGGGTCTTATAGGGGTGAGATATGAATTTTACAGCAACATGTCTTCTTCTCATCATGCTCTTATTCTGATTAAGGGTCAAAGGTCATCTGCAAATGCCTGTCCACTCCGTCAGACTGGAAAAAAAAAATGTCTTTTTGCAGAAATTATTGAATGATGCAGTACTGTGCCCAGTAATAGATTGTGCAGCTAAAGAATACCTAGGTGGTATGTATGTCTTTATTCTGAGTTTTTGAAATTTGTTCATATATTACACATGATTTTATATATATATTTGTGAAGTATGGAAAGTAGATTAAGAGCATGTTTTGTTCTGCAAATGATAAATGCATTGTCGATACTGAGCGTAAAATCAAAGTTCTAGCAATAAAAGAAGTATATGAGATTATTTCTTGCTATGTCAGTAATTGTATGTTTTGTAACCCTGACAAGATAATTGGAAAGAGATACTTACATAAGACCAATTCATACTGAAAAGATATGTATAATTTTTTGATGATCCTATGGCTCATATTTATGTCTGCGCTGCAAAATAGTTGATTTTGGAAATAGTCACTGCACGAAGAAACACCATAGCTGTGAAAGCAGTTCTTTAAAAAAAGAAATAGTAGTATTTTGTTTTTGTTTTCACCAAAATATTTATACATGTGCTCCAAATACATGTGAAGTAAGTCCAAGTATATTTATGAAAATGGATTGTGAAATGATTCTTGAGTTTGCAATCATTTATCTACATGTACAAATGTACTGGTAGTCAGACCAGGAATTTATCCATTTACCTTTGCAAATCTCTGTGTTAATGCTAGCATTACCTAGACACAACTTGAGCAATGATATCCCGCTGTGTTTTTGCCAACATACAGTAAGCTTCACTCGAGGAATATTTTCTGAAGAAAGTTTTTTTTATAAATCTTTCTTTTCTTTTTTCATAGAGCTATTTTCACTTGGAGTCAATCATGCATATAGATGAGTGTGTTATTATATCTTTGCAATGCTTGGGACTTTACAGCAAGTTTAAATCTCATTAATCATGCCACAAAATACAGCGCTGTTGCATGATCTTTTGCAAGGATATGATGAGAGTAGTAGCACATGTGCTTCGAATTAGTTCCAGAATTATGAGAGAAATTTATAAATCCACTCAGCAAATGAAATACTAGTGCCCGTAATGATGATGTATGTCCATGGTTTTTCTGTATTTCGTCAGTTTTTCCCCTGACTGATCGCAGGCTCTCACAAACCAACCATGTACTCTCCAGTATCAGGATTTGGTAGTTCTCTCGTTAACATTGGCAACCTATTCATACACTGTGCAGGAGGCATTTTTGTAAAACAGTTTTCATTGTGACACGTGAAAACAGGAAAGTGTGTGTCGTCTTCTTTTTACTCTTTATTACTGTAACTATTCATGTAATACTGGCCAAAAAAAGAAAGAAAAAAAGATTGAATTGGCCACCAACCTGTCCTTAGTAGTAACCTGCCTATAAAGGCCATCTTTTATGTTTCCCTTTAATGTCTGCTATATATGTGCAGGTCTGACTGCAGTCTTAAATGTTTGCTCTTCCATTAGAGTCCTGTTTTCTAATATAACTTGCCACTGCTTTGTGAAGATGGAAGATGTTGAAGAGAGGAACCTTTTCTCTCATTTTCCCCTCCTAACATTCTCTGCTTGTCCTCTATGTTAGGAGGAAAAAGAAATCTTTAAAAAGATATTTGAAATCAACATATTCAGTACTAACTTTTTATATGTTTATTTGTTTATTTTTGTATGCATCTTCGACAAGTTTTTTTTTGCAAATTTTCGTCTTGGGTCTCGTACGCTCAAGGTCAGCATCTGAAGTGTCTATGGTAGGATTGCAGTGTGCACAGAATGACATTAAAATACATGTAATTCCAACTGCTGTGATATTATTTGATTTTTCAAGCATTCGTGTACAGATTCACACTGGGCACCATCGCTGTTGTTGGTTTTTTTTTTTCCTGCTTACATTGGATGCAGAAAATTTGTCCTGGTGATAGTAATTCATATTATTGTTCATGTCAAAGTTGATGTTTTAATAGAACTAAAAAATTATGATGAATTATTCATGTCAATGCTGGTATTTGAGTACAGCTAAAAATTATGACATAGAAGAAGTCATGAAAGCAGTTGCATAATCATGTCAGCTGAGTGACAAAAGGGAGTTAACATTGGACAAAGTCATTTTATGTCATGATTTTCATTTCCTCTCCTAAGTGCAAGAACAGCATTATTTTTTCGTATTTTGTATTTTGAGAAAAGATGCTACATTCCGACCTGAAATTTCAATATTGTGGTATAAGACTTTTGATACAAAAGATCCCAGAATTGTGATCTCTAAGTTTATGTGCATGAGGGCACTGTTTGCTCAAAGATGATGAAAATCAAATTGTTGATTTGGTGAGGAGAATTTACTGCCAGAAAAATTGCAAAATTTATACTTTATTGCAGATTCCAGCAAATTGTTATTGTGGATGAGCTTTCAGCAAAGCCAAACTGGTCAAAGACCACATGCACATCAAATAGAAAACTGAAGTACTAATTAATAGTTTGTTGAGCATTTTTTTTTCCTCCTATCATTTCCCACCTCCTGTACTGTACTCTGTTGTAATCCTGAATGAGTATGTGTATGATGCATATCACTTGTTTGTTGTTGTTAAGATGATTGTAATACTAGGCCAGTTAGTTTTGTGCCCCATAGATTTGAAGGGACAGTACCATCAACTTATAAATGTTTAAATATTGAAGACCTGGTGTAAAAAGGAAGCAAAATTGATGAAGCTAATATGCTAGGTAAGCGAACATTTCAAGAACTTGTCGGTTCATTGAGGTGCATGATATTTCATGATTCAAAATGTGTGACTTAAACACAAATCGAATGTAGTGAAAAGAAATTCTTTGAAAAGAAAGCTTGCCTACAAAGTTAAGTATGTTCTGCAAAAACTTTGTACAATTTATACCAACAAAACATCATACTCCAGTGTTGAATGTTGCAGATAAAACTGTAAAGCTTGCAAAAATATAGTTGAGATTTACCGGGGTATTTAACAATTGATTAAAAAACAAACAAACCAAAACACAAAAGCATGTGTGCTGCAGACTGTTTAGTATATTATTGCATCTGGCTTATAGATGAAATTGCCCAATACCTGAAGCTTTCGATGTCCCAACGAATTAAAGTGGTGTGTCAGCAGAAGCTGTACAATAGATTATTCTAAAAATCTGTGATGTTATTTCTTATTGATGACTATCAAGAAAGTGATTGTAAAATGGATATTTGTTACAAGCATTTTGTGTGACCTCTGGTTGTGAAAATGCATTTTTCATGATTTTTTTTTCTCCATTTTTGATATCTTAATCAGCTGAAATATCGCCAAGTAATTTGACACTTCTGAGAAGGAACAGTAGAAGTATGTAAGTGACAATCTAGTTGTATGGAGAATTAGTATGTGTTTTCCTATCCTAAGATTTCTGAAGATCCTAGGTCATTGTATTTTTCAGGTGAAGGAAATTATGTTTTGATGCTGCAACAATAATAGAAATGTATTCATATAACGCTATCACAAATATATATAATAATTAAGTTTGATGATGTACAATATTTGAATGATTTCACCAATGTTAGATGTTTACAATGAATTTCTTCTTTTCTCTGTTTTTTTTTCACTCTTTGTAACCAATAGCTTTAATGTAACTCCAGTCCATCTCTATGCATTGTTTTATAAATAGCGTCTCCATTTTCTCTAAGTGCGTTGAAATACTCCCAGTACAACCCGATATCTGGGCTGGTATAGGGGTGAGAATACTTATATTGACCAAAATATCTGCTCATGTGATCGTATTTTTTCCCCAGAAATGTGGCATTTGATTTTTTGAATTGTAAATAGGGCCTACAGCATATAAAGTAGTCATAGGTACGAAAGTCTTGACCATACAGCCCACTGAAACCAAAATGATTTCACATTCCTCCAATTTTCCATGTTGTCGGAAGAGAAACATCCTTGAATGAAAAAAAAAAAAATATGTTGCTATACTTTGTAGTATTTTGTAAGATACATTCTAAGATTGGCAAGTGTCATCAATTTGTCATTCTTTTCCCTCTGTAAATTGCACAAATTTCGTCGTAAATGTCTTTAGGCAAGCCTGGAGAACATAACTGTGATATTTTGGATTGACACTTCGAATGCCCATTATCGTTTTACATAAAAAGATCTCAAACCCCGCCACTGTAGGTTTTTATTTCACATATGCGTAGATCGCACCAGTTCGTAGGGCATTACACTGTACAATGGTTTGTTGATCACTGTCGCAATTCTTCATGTATTCATGCACTGGACGTCACGTGACAGTTTGCAAAAGTTGCATCGTACGATAGGATACAGTAATCAACATAATTTGTCATTCTACTGTGCAAAACTAAGGAACATTTGCAGCATTTAAAAGAATTCAACATTGAAGAAAAATGTTTGGATAGAGGTCTTGCGTGCACATGCCTTTCTGTAAACTGGCTACAATTCACAGCGGAGCAGTTACCCTTGGGTATGACGTCATAATCGACCACCAATTCTCGAGTTTATCGGATGTTCAATCGGCCACAAAACGAATTTATCAAATATGTGTAATACTCCTTCACTTGATAAAGTGAACTATACCTATACCTCGATGCGCTGTTACGAGAGGATCATTTTCGTATTGAATGTCAGTAATTTCCTGTTCTGTAAAAACTGACAATAAAAACGTGTAATTATTGTCTGCGCCTTATGAACTTGTCAACTGACATAAACGTATGAATAAAATGATATTGAATGATATTTACTTTTGAAGGACAGTAGAAATATTTTCCTCTCATTGCATGCCAAGGAAAGTTCCCCTCGAGAAGAATAACGTACGAGTATGTACAGTAGTACACACTAAAAAATAAAGGTTCAAATTTGCACCCTATTTGTCCCTATAGCAGCACCCTGGGGTGCACAATTGTACCTTTTGTTATGCAAGTAGAAAATTAAATCTCTTAATACGTGTATTTATATACGTACCTACAAAGATGCAGACATATCCATCAGAATGTAAGTTTGATCTTACGAGTAAAACCTTGGTGGTACTCGTCCAAATTTTCAGTTCACAATGTATTAATGTTTATGGTGCATGTTTGCACCCTTGATGAGCACAAAACAGAGGGTGCAAATTCGCGTCCCTGCATGTTCAAAATTCAGCGTATTGCACCTCTAAGGGTGCAAATTGCTTATTGGGGTGCAAGGTTGCACCCTATAAGGTGGTTGTATAGCGACAATTTTGGGGTTCAAATTTGAACCCGTATTTCTTAGTGTGTACATGTAGGCCTACCATATTGTGTTACGGTGCATCGGTAGGGTACAGATACGACCCTTCTGTGCACATTCGCTGGACCGACATTATCCTTTTCTTACTCCATCATGGATGTAGTGAGACATTTGTTTGTTACGTGCACAAATTTACCACCTCCCTGGTCATAAGCAGTGGTATAACACAATACCCTGTTAATATAGAATATGAATCCATATTATGCTTCCGCAGCGGAAATTTGCGGTATATAAATCATGTCTTGTCAGACTGTGCTTTATGTCAATTGGATGTGGTTTAATATTCTGTAAAATAATTCCATTGGACCAAAGTTGCTGTTGTTTATCCATGTAGAGAGAGAAAAAACAAACAACAACAACAGACATATTTATCTTGTTCCTCTTAAACGAGTATGTTTTTAGTACATGTATCATGTTTTCATACACATCTGCGTGTTACCGCAAAACTTTGACGCTGGATTGTTAGCACCCGAGTTTTGTGCAGCAGCTGAGTGTTGTACAGGTGAACCCCGTTATAGCGCGATAGTCAGAGCGCAAGAATTTTCTGTTATGACGAAATCTTCTTAAAAGGGACAAATTCAATCAGGGAAATAATGACAGTTTCACCAGACAAACCCCTCGTTCTGTATAGCAAAATCTCGTTGTCTCCATGTTCGTTGTAAGGGGGCTCAACCTTCTGTATACCGGAAATGCAGGATCGTCCCATATATGCTTCTCCCCCGTAACAATGAACCGAAATTGTCATTTTTTTTTTTTTTTAGTTATCAGAAAAAGAGGCTGATGTTTACAAAGAGAATAGCAAAATTTTTTGCTCTTTTGAATGAGAATTTACAAATTTGATGACCAGAGATTATGGCTTTCTAGCCCTCGCTCTTGTATATGCTGCATGTTCCTACAACGTAGACTGTGTCAAACAATTCTTTTGTGTTTCAAGTATTTCTGGAATGTATGGATACAGTGTGTGTATTAAATCAAAGCGTATACGCAACAAGGAAAGGGAACCCCTTTGTCGATTTACTTGTATATCAACGATGACCCTAATGACCATAGTTGCTTATGAAAATGCTAATGTGTTCTTTAAGCTTTGTCATTTGAATGTGTGCGAGGGTCGGTTCTGACATTTACGCCCTCAGACGTCCGAGAAGGACAGACAAAAATACCACGCGTCATTACAATTTTGTGTAAAAGAAATAAAACCATTGTCTATTTCGTAGTCTGTCAAGCAACGAGTCGCAAATAAAATGTCACTGATATTTTACTAATTTTCACACTGTGCGAGAAGACTTTCTTTTGATACTCTGTTATTTAGTGTATTTTAAGATAGAAAACAGAAGTGGTGGTTGTATTGTTAGGAGCGCTTGTGTTCGGTCGTTAGATGAGAGAAAAGATTTGCCTTTTTTTCGTACAGTATTAAAATGTACTTTTATTGCGTACATCGTTATAGAATGTATTAATAATTCATATTGTTCACATCATTATATTCACGATTAATTACATTTTCATATTCAAATACAGTATGTTTTAGCATTGCTTAAGCTGATGAGGGGAATTCTAGACCACTGAAAAGTTACTCTGATTAGAAAGAACATATTTTAAGCACAACAGTGAGAATTGATAAAAATCGGGTGAAAATTAAGGTTGTGAAATTACTAAGTTTCGCAAATTTTTATCAAACACTTCTTGAACAATCAATATATGTATGACTATGCAACCGAGTGAATTGATGTGATTGTCAACGCCTCACAACTTGCCAAATAATTTGTACACGACACCTTGAAATTTCCTCTTTTTTTCTCTTTCTTTTTTCAAATGCAATTATACCCCAGTCTAAAATCCTTATAAATCGGATTGGTCATAATATTAAAGTTATTCCGCCAGGAATAACTCTGTGTTTTACTCTTAAATTGGACAAACTTACTGAAACTGAATTGAAAACTGAATTTTGTCATATTTTTATTTTTACACAATTATCAACGGCAAATTTTGTGACATCAGCTCACTCATTTGCATATTTATATTACCTGTAAGAGGACTGTTTTGCCAAAATTAGCGAAACTTCACTAAATCTTATCTGATGTTGATCAAATTTTCACTGTTGCGCTTATAAATTAACCTCTCCTCTTCAACAGGCGTGTCACATGTTTGATCTTGTGACGATATCCATCCGCTTATCATCTGTAAGATAGATCCAGGGCCTCCAACCCCGAGCACCTTCTGATCTGGAGATTCTCCCGCCTGAAACCCCTCGCAAACGGGAGACTCCAACTTGATATGCGCTTACGAAGTTCCTTGAGGCCGGGGCCCAGGGTCCGCAAGGGCCCTGGAAGCTCTAGGATTCTAGATGCTCTCTTGCGCTATATAGGGCTTTTTTATAATATACTATTTTTTAATATACGATGGCACTAAGTACTCATGCAAGAAATCATTGTAAGCGGGAGACACAGAGTCAGGGCGGGAGAAATTAAATCTCACGCGGGAGAATCAGATCTTGCAAAAAAGGGCTTTCGGCGTTAGATCTCCCGTAGGAAGCGGGAGAGTTGGAGTCTCTGAGATTTCGGGGTGCAACTTCGTTTATGGAACCCGAGTTTGCATAGGCTGAAGCTAATACATACATGCCCTCGAATAGTTAGTAGTAAGCGTTTACATTGCATATCAATTCCACCCATGCCATCATGCCAGAACGCAGCACAGAGAGCTAATACTCGTGATCATTAGTAACAATGTACCAAAGAGTAACGACTTTTTTTTACATTATTATATGACACTGCTGTGACTCTTGTGAGTCTTGGTTAGTAATACCATGGACCCCATGGTAATACCGTATACTAGGCTTATCTAGCTTCTACTGTAGTTTGTGGCGAGGTACCGGGCGAGCAACAAAACAGTCAAAAAGTGCGCGCAACTTTAAACCGGCAAGTATAGCCATGCAGTAATCACCCCATATCTTTGGAGACAAGCAATAATGTTTGTCTGTTTCCAATCTTTATATCACACACAATGGGCGAATTCTTTCCATAACTTAATCTTTAAAGAAATGAGCTCCAAAGCTCAATTATCATATGAGATGGACTGCACCACCAGTGTTTGAAAACACATAACAGTTCAACTGCATTTCTGATATTACAAGAAACAAAACATAGCGAAACACAAAGGAATTACAGACTTCCTGATACATTTCGTTTCTAATGGGCATTAGACTAATTGATTTATACAATTTCATGTCATGCAGTACATGAATCGATAGTGCCATGTGTAGAGATTTGAGGGATTTATCGTGGTCCTTGACCAGATAAGCCAATACTCTAAAAACCACAAAACGTATACGTTAATACACGGAACTAGGATGAAGACAATTTTATAGGAGGCTCACATATTATTCCAGTAATGTTGCAATACCACTTGCCTAGCAACATCACCTGTGTAGAATCTATGCACCGCATCCTTTCTTCCTATGTTCCGCTTCCGTGAACATCCAATTATGCATTTTCTTTTTTTTTATGCAATGTGAGGCTGCTATGTCTTCATCCTTGTTCATTGTGATTTGTTTTGAATTTTGAAAAAAAAAAATCTTATTCCTCATCCTATCAATATAAATTCTGAAACTCTGCACCCATGCTGTATAACCAATTTATGGTTGTGCGAATGCAAAAGTCTGAATATCAACCGGACGTCTCATTTATTCAAAGTTGCATATCCTGTCACGTGTGTGCTTCAAATGGCATTTAATTAACTTCCATGTTCGGTTTAAATTCCGATAGTGATCTCAATGATGATAAAAAAAGTTTATCAAATGAAACTGCTAGCAAAGATATCGCAATGTACTCTACTGCTGATACGGTTGAAAATGACAGGGGCCGCGGAAGCGGGGGGGGGGGGGCTGCAGCCCCCCCCCCCACACTTTTGGTTCGTCAAAAAAAAAAAAAAAAAGCGAAAAAAAAATCACAACACTCATGAATTTCAATTCCCAAAGATTTCGCCCTTAGATTCTTCCCGTCTAAGCGGGGGGGGGGGGGGGGGGGGGGGGGGTCTTGACCTTACCACCCCCCGTCCCCCCGGTCCCGCAGCCCCCCACACTGAAAAAACGTTCCGCGTTTGTTTTCTTTTGTTTTACACGCTTAAGAACAGTTTGATATTTACAAACATCATCATTTATGGAACAAGTACAAATCAAAAGCAGCATTTCTTCATAAGAAGGTATAGACAGATCGATATACATGAAGTTGCAAAAACAATGTTCACAATCAATATCATAGTCAACTGCACGAGCAATAAACTACAGGAAGCACCTATGACAACAGTATGTTACACATTTGTGATATTAATAATAATGATGATAGTAATAATAAGGTTTTCTTTATGCAGGTAACCTGTTCACTGTTGTTACTGCTCTATCAGGGGGCCTGCCATTATTATTGCCCTAGCGTTGCCAGGTACCCATTTATAAACCTGGGGCGAGAGGGACATTGTGGGTAAAACATCTTGTCCAAGGACGTAAGCACTAGAGTTCTGGGTGGGAATCGAACTCGGATCCTCCGATTAGGAGTCGGGAGTCTTATCCATGTTGCCACAACGCTCCCACACTAATGCACTTCTAGGGACAGAACGCGAGGTGTTGTCAAGGCTCAATGGATTAGACCACAGTCAATCGCGAGGTCCTTGGTTCAAATTCCCTGCCTGCAAGAGGTTGTGCTCCAAGGCAAGGCACTATCCTTGTTGCCGAATCCTCCTGAGGGCACTGTAAGCCGTCGGTCTCGTGGTCGATTGCTGACAAACACTTAATTGATTGCTTCCTTCGTGGCCACTTATTAGGACAAATCAATTCAAATCAACTTCATTTCAGTTTTAATGATATTATCCAACATGAAATCATAGAATCGACTCTGTGGGATGATAGAGAACACCTGGAAGCCTGTTATCGTCAGGATTAAAGCTACAGAACACGTATGTTTACAAAGTACGTCTCTCAGCTTGTTTCACGTGTATCCACATGCCTTCACGTAAAGTACGAAAATTGTCTCCAAAATATATAAAACCCCCCAAACCAACAAACACAAAGATTATGACGGCTGTAAGTGCGCTTTGGAATCAAACCGGGAATGTGATTAACATAATTGTTATGTCACACATTTCGGGCCACATCCCAAGTATGCGATGGAAGTGTATAGTCAAGTTGGGTATGGTAATGACAGACTCAATTCCAGATACTCTAATGTCGATACCTTGGTTGGATAGAATGTGAGCGAGTCCGGTGTTTTACCATAAGACCTTTCAGATTCCAGTACAAATCATAGCATTTGTATTTGTATCATAGCAAATACACCGGGTCTCCCGATTGCCTATCACAGATTATTCCCATCATTGGTGATGATGTCATCACCATTCGTCTTCTTGCGTGTTGCTTCAAAAATGGTTTATGAAGAGGGCAGGGTATGAAACAAAGCGTGGGAAGTTCAACAAAGCAGTTGGCGTGCTGCAGGCAGGGTATCATCTTTGAAGATGGCGAATATACTTCACCAAGAAGTCAAAGGTTGCGAGCAACGTCCACTGGCAGCAGAGCTAGGCATGTTCATTTCAGGGGAAGTTTTCGCGAAAGTTAGCCTGGCTGCATGGGACGAAGCTGTGAGGGGCTGGGTTTGGAAGTGAAAGGAAGAAAACAACAGGCAATTCATTGGAGACACATCCTGTTACTGTATAACAAGATGTCGGCTGAAGTTTCATGCAGACTCATTCATTGCTGCACGTTCGTGGCGTGTTCTTCGGCACATGAAGAACAGTATTACCATGCCCACGATCGCAACGAGTACCACACTTGCTAGTACCTGGAGAATGAACGAAGAAGAAAAAGAAAACCTAATGATCACTCTAAGAGGAGAGACTGCGTAGCGATGGGATCAAAGAGATTATTAAAATCTATGAATGGGAGGCATTGTGTGTGCATAAACACCAAGAAACACACATTCATAATCCCATATACACGTGCGCACACAGGTTTGTGTGCCTGTAGCATCAGTGAAGATGACTGTTGAGATTGTAGCACTGTCGCATGTAGGACCTATACATTTTATTTATATTTACTCATTCTATAATAAAAACATCTACCGGTACTGTCGTTGAGTTTTCATTAACCTGTTTTCTATTAGAGTGGGAATCGGTGTACAAGAAAGGGATTTCCACATCATAGTACATTAATTGATTAATTTGATTAATTGCCATGTATAGATTTGTCGACTTTATTGTGGTCCTTGAGCAGATAAACGGTTTAATGCGAAAAACGGTTGATCCCTTGCTGAAATGCTAGACATTCTTCAACATCAATATCATTTTAGGTTAATTCAAAGTAGGGCCTACAGTGAACATCTTTCCGATCCTGTGCCGGATATACGCTGTCACAACTGTCACGAATCTCCTTATTTCCATTATACCAGGGTATGCGGTTTTAAGGACTCTTCATACTGGACTTTTAAAGGACAAGTTCACCTTCATCGACATAAGGATTGAGAGAATGTAGCAATATCAGTAGAACACATCATTGAAAGCTTGAGGAAAATCGGACAATCCGTTCAAAAGTTATGAATTTTTTAAGTTTTTGTGCAGTCACCGCTGGATGAGAAGACTACTGCAGTGTATGATGTCACATGCGTACAACACTATAAGGAAAATATAAAGAGAATTTCACAAAATTTCATCTTTTGAAAAAAGTACACATTCTCTTGACTCGTTACTCACATATGTTACGGGTAATATCATTCCCATTGCCTATAGAAAGAGGTAAGTCAAGTGCTCTTTTATCATGCGAAAAAAGTGAAAATATGTTGAATTTTCTTTACATTTTCTTTATACTGTTCTACTCATATGACATCACGAGCCTTAGTAGTCTCCTCATCCAGCGGTTCCAACACAAAAAAAAATTTAAAAATTCATAACTTTTGCATCGATTGTCCAATTTTCCTCAAACTTTCACTGATGTGTTCTACTAATATTGCTGCATTCTCTCAATCCTTATGTTTATGAAGGTGAACTTGTCCTTTAAAAGGACTCTTCATTACCTGCGGAATGATTTTGACGAGTTTTTCACCTTGTTGTTTATCTGAAAAAAGAAAAGGATAAATGAAGGCGTAACTTCAATAGAGTAAAACTTCATCTGCATTGGTACTTCATCTGAAATTGATGTTAGACTTTGATTTTCAATAGGTAGGATTTATAGCCGGAATTTTCAACTGTGAATGCTGTCACAGCCTTCTTCATTCACCTTCATCACGTGACAATCGATAAGTAGGTCGCATGTCCTGGACTTTCCGACTGTGTCTGAAGTTCATGTATATCAACTCCGTCTGTGTGGCTGTTATAGCGACGACAGCTGAAAATTCCGCACGCAAATTGTGCGAGTTGAGATCAAAATTTTGATACCAATTTCAAAGGGCAAAACTTCCTTAAGTATAATCTATTATCGAGAAGACAAACTCTATTTAACAAACATCTGTTTTAAAAAAACAAACACCTATCGTTGCAAATAATTGACAAATTGCCCTACCTCGACGTAAAATTAATTGCAATTAATCAGATGCAATGAAAACATCTCGACGGAAGAATTTCATGAATTTGAATAAACACCTTTCGTTTACCCGTTTACCGTTTTAAATGTATAGTTAGCTTATGTTTAGTAGCTTCCACGTTCCATGCACTGATACAGTTCTTTGTTATTTTGTAGTGAGGGGCCGGAGTTGGAGTATGTCATTCTTTGGCTTTGTATCAAATTAACTTTTCAATAATCGCTGATACTATAACTTGATATCACAAATCATCGTGCAATACATTTGATTTGCTATTCTATTGATATTTGACCCATTGAATAGGAAGACAGGCGCGTTCTGTCGACACTGCAGCTGAATGGATGGCCCATCCAGCCATACCCATTTGATTACATTGGTTTTTGATATAGAAATGTATTGGTTAAGAAAAATAAGTGAATACAAGCGTTGTAGATAAAAACAACAACATCAGATACAAAATGATTTCGTAACAGGGATACCAAGTTTCGAATATCAAATACTAAAACTACTTTTAAAGATAGCAATGGAAAGACTGATTGTATCATGAGAACCTATTGCAAAGGCTGCAGAAGTATAATTATACTGATGTATGTTTGTGTGTGTATGTTTGGGGTGCTATAAAGGTGGTGGGAAACCCCCTTCACCCTCATCCGGCTCCACAGCCCATTTATAATGGCTTTCACTTTCATGGCACGCTGTTTGCAATATTATTTCCCAGGCAGTATTTTAGTAAAATCAATGTTCGATGACAGGAACTGCGAAACCTTGTCTTATTTGGTTCAAGTGTAAGCAAATAACAGGATATACAGGAAGACTGTTCGACATTTTTCCTGTCGAAGACTCGCACGCAAGAAAGGTCTCTTACGGGGTTACAGGACAAAAACTAAATACATACACACACACACGCACACACACACTCACACACACACACCAACTCAAGTATAGATGTATAGAAGTACTATAAACTATAGCATAGTTTGGTCACATTGATTATATTATTTGAAGATCTAGACAAGCACAAGGATTCCATGTTCCCACAATATAACACAATAAAATTAATTAGGGGCCTATTGAATGTGTGCCATACCAGATAGTATTAATCTCTAAAAAAAAAACGAGTGGAAATATTCATTCTTGAAGGAGTGAATACAAAAAAGAGTGAATTTAGAGTGAAATTGGATTGAATTTAGAGTGAAAACGTTCATTTTCACTCGTTTTGGAGTGACCTCAGGGATCACTCGAAGATTAATTTAGAGTGTAGCTCCGTGGTCTTTGTCCATATAGTTTAAACCATGGTTTCATTAAATTGTACCGTCTTCGTGAATTCGGGCCAAAGGGTTTAAGTGGATTGTCTTCCACACAACAAAGCAAAGAAATGCATGCGCAGAACAGCATTGTGCGGGAAAGGAGGATATTAGAGGGTCTTGCAACAAACTTACGAACTAGTTGTCTTTTATCTGATGTGTGTCTGCTTCGTGCACTACTTCTGTTGTTGTACCTGCAAAGAAAAGAGAATGTGTAGCTTGGGACTGTCAATATTCTCTATTCAATGTGATACAATTCTGCGAATTTTATTTCTAATCACAATAGTTATGAACACAACATCATGCACAATAACTGATAACTGAACAGAGTATTATAAAATGACATTCATATTTTAATCACTAAAACAATTTCAGTATCAAATGCAACCTCCAGGTTTTGAAGGACTTATGTTTATCTGATGACTGACAGTTCTGACAGTTCTAAATAAGACAAATACAAACAAAGGGAAGCTGACCAGAAGTGCATACAATGCATACCGACTGGACTGGATATGGAAAGCCCTGGTACGGTGTTCGTCCAAAACCCTTGCATTATCTATACTCGTATGAACAGAAACTCATGTAAATAATTATAAGGAAGAATAAAATCAACTTGGGATAAATGCAAGGGATCACCGAATTGATGCAAGTTTTTGAATATCATAGTAAATAAATGAAAACAATGAACAGAAATATAGATAATTCATAAATGAAAAATGAGCAAACAAAATTAGATTCCATCGGGATTCCAACTCGACAGATCTCCGGATAGCCAGACCGGTGATATTACGTACGTACCACCTAAGCTAAATGGAAAGGCCGAATATACGGTGTACATAATACAGTACGTGGGATTCCTATGCAGCAGTATACAAGACTTTCTGATTTGAACAAAGTAACATCGTAACATCAGAATTCCTAAGAAAGAAAGGCTTAAAATCTATAAATTTTCATTAACTACTTGTCGTGAGCCTCATTACCTGGATTCCAGAAAAACAACGCTAAACTCGATAAGATGTGAAAAATATCATTCATGGAATTAAATTCATTTGAAATCGTATGGTCAAGAATAATAGTATGATATTTAGTACAATTTGGTATAATTATAATGATAATAGTATCTTCACTGCAAATATTATGATTCTCCATTATCATTATTTTTCACTTGATCGCGAGAGGAGTAAATAGGTTTTCTGGCCCGCGCCAAGCGTGTTTTATTACTCTGTTTGCGCTATAATGGACTCCAAATTTCTGTTCCGAGCACGTGTGTTTATTCAACGACATTGCTTCCTATATACCTGGTACCAAAAACATGATACCGTGCAAAAAAATTAGCAAAGTTAATTTACGGTTGAAGTCCCCTTTACTGCGTTTAGTACAACAGAAGATAAAGTTACAGAAATTCAAGATTTAAAAAAAAAAACCTGAGAAATCAGGGACAAAAGAACAACTTTTGCATTTTTACTTAAAATGTCCACAATTCTTTGATATTTTGCTTTTTGGCTTTATAAATTAACATTAATATGAGCAAGTGTATAACTATAGATAATAATATGATTGTGCTACCAATTGCAAAGTGATTTTATATACGAATTTCATGTGACATTTCTATAAATGTCTACATCTTAAAGCTGCGTGTAGACCAGGAAAATTTCATGAAAGAAATCCAAGGCATTTAGAAGTCCGGAGTTACAGTGTGAAAAGTGTAGACCACATACACGAGAAGTATAGACTTACACATCTAGCATGCCTAGGTAGGGGATATAACTGAAAAAAATTCCTCATTTGATTTATGTGACCTACATCACAAAACCTCCAAGTAGTCGTCATATAATACATAGATTTTCTTAGTTGAGAGCAGATTCTAAAAGAGCAGCCAAAGACTCTAAGTTTTGTAAAGATATATATTATACACACACACACACACACACACACACACATATATATATATATGTATATGTATTATATATATATATATATATATATATATATATACATACATATATATAACTTAATAGAAATTGATTCGAATGGACTTTCCTAACTTTCCTAATCTAAATAATAGAAAGACTGTGCACACTCTTTTATTCCCACCTCCCTGCTCTAAGAAGATGGAAGAAAGTGTTTCGTGAGAATAACAGAGCCTCTAATAGGAAATGTAGGGTCTAATCAACATGTTTCGGTGCTTTAGCTTGAATAACAAGCTGTGCTCCGTGCGATAAACGGGACAGAGATGGGAAGAGCAACTTAATAGCAATAACAAAGAAGGGATTATTCTACCAGCTGGAAAATGCAAGAAACCCCCCACAATTTGCCACTTAGTTCCATGATCCAACCTTAATGATAATGTCGAAGAAGAATTGCTCATTTGTAAAATATAAAAACTTACGACTAGCTATATAGGTTATTTCATTTCGCCCATTTGGTTCTCAAGTAAAATCTTCCCGCGCGACTTTTTGTTGGTTTTTGTGATACATGATCACATACTTAATGCTAAGCTCATATATCATATGTTCTCATTTTGTACACCATTATGCTGTACGAGATATGAAATAATTATGATAAGCAATACGAGGGCATCAAACTTACGACTTGAGGGTGATTCAGAGAGTGACTCGGGTGTTGTTTCATCTGTTGCTGGAAGTTGACAAGTCTTCAACGAATTTCTTGTAACTCGATCGTAGGTGATGTTGCATCTTTCATTATTTTCATCTATGTACCCTGCAAGACGTTGAAAGGAGAAGCGAGGTATAACTCAAGAAGGACCGGGCGAAGGTAGGAAACAGTGGTGATTTTTGTACATTTCTTTTCTTCGTCCTTCTTTAACACAATGCTATGCTGAAGTGCCCAAAGCGTCATACCACAGTTTGCAATTCTGCAAATTATATCACTTAAAGCACAATTCCACACAAAGTTCAGGAAGCCAGTATTATTCATATTGTTTCCCATCTTAATTCTCCTGTTCATGGATAACCTAAATTACTACTAATACCCACAATATTAATCCCCAAACACACAACCGTCATCAGTTCACCCGCACCCGTCTTGACAACCAGTTGTGTGCTTTACTCTGAATAATACTCTGACAGTGTAACGGGAAATGGATAGAGAGTGTATGTGTAACTCACATGCCTCGAGATAGGTCTCGTGGACGTTATTGCACCGAGGTGGATCGGCTGACTGATCCAACTGACAGAGAAAATATTCTCCGACATCTTCTTCTTGCACGTCTGTGATTTCGATGTCGCAGCTCCAAGATCTGTCATTAATTTTCCCGAACAGGACCAACTGGGTACGATTATTGTGTCCGCAGGTACCCGTGGGCGTCGTGCAGTTATAGAATCCACTGTCCAGTGAGCACTTGATCTCGTTCGGAACGTCGTGTTCCCTTATGTTGTGGACAAAATACCCCAGTGATGCCGAAGACCCAATTTCACTGGACTCCAACCATGTGATATTCATAACCGTACCTGAAATCCGAGAAAATCAAAATAGATTGTCATCGGGTCTTATTATTGGCGATATGATTTCTGATAACTTTTGCACAATATAATCTTAATTAGATCGAGAGCAACGTCCGCCTCAGTCTAATTTCTTTCAATATATTACATCATATTATGCCATATTAAATCATATTATCATATTATATCATATCATATTACACTATATTATACTATACTATATTATATTATATTACATTATATTATATTATAGTACATATGATTACAAGAAGAATGAGTCTCAAATACGCCATCTGTAGATCCAACCTTCTTGTTGGACAGTGTTGGATCTGCAGCAGGCGTATTTCAGACTCATTCTTCTTAAATCATAATATTCTAAGTTGAACACGTAAAAATTTTTAAGATGAATATATTATGTAGTATGTACACTGTTGGTCAAAAAGGTGGAATAATTTTGTTTTGAATAAAAGTCGACCGTTTAGTTCGCTTTGAAAAGGTTGTCTGTAAACAATCTGGTATGTTATTGATTACGTAATGTCACCCCATTATTCAGGTGATTGGTATTTTGATCATAAGGAATGTGTTATTACGTTACGAAGTTACCTTTTGCAGACTATAAAGCCCTATGTAGTTGAAATATTGCCCTTTTTTGCTGATTTTGGACGTACCGCGTAGAAATGGTTTATTTTTTCCAAGTTCCCCGCACTGTGAGCATTAAAAATCGGTACAGAATCCCCCCAGACTATACCTTATCCAATGCTGACGGCAATGCGCGAGAGAGTGTTAGCGCTTTATGAGGGTTACAAGCAGTCTCGTATAGGATGAATCCTAGGGATTTCACAGGGGGCAGTCTCTAAAATCCTTAAGCGTCATCGTGAGAGAGGAAATGTACTGCCACGGAAATCACCAGGACGTCCCAGACTGATAACAAGTAGAGCTGATCGCCACCTATATAGTGAATCTTAGCCGCAGAAACCGGAAGTTACCAGCGAGTCGTCTTCAACGCCTGTGGAGGATACTTACATCATGGAATCAACGTCTTAAGATCAACAGTCAATCTCAGATTTATACAACATGGCTCCCGAGCACAATGATTGGTTAGATGACTGGTCAGCCGACCGAGACATCGTCTATTGAACAGTCTGATAGACTTGACGCAGCAATTGTGGCTGGGATAAAGGAGGCGCTTTGTTCCCCAGACGTGATCAAAGAGCTGGTGGCTGCTGTGAAGAAAACTTTGGTAGAACAAATAAGCCAAGCCAGTGTCTACGAGGCGGTGAAAATGGACATGCAGACGCACAAGGAAACGACAGAGTCGCTGAAAGTACAGATCGAGCAACTCAAGAACGATCTTGACAAAATGAACGATCACGAACAGTACAGTCGTAGAAACTCACTACGATTTAGTGGTGTGAAGGAAATGCATGGTGAGAACACCGACAAAGTCATCACCGACATTGTCAAAGATCATTTCGGGATCGAACTGAAAGCACATGACATTGATAGAAGCCATAGGATAACACCCAGGCAGAATGAGCAAGCCGCCAATGCGACATCGTCATCGAGGCGAAAATCTGAGAAGGTCATCCTGGTCAAATTCGCGACGCACAACATCAAGCAGCAAATCTACCAGGCGCGATCGAAATTGAAGGGGTCGACGATCTTCGTCAACGAAGACCTGACAGCACCTCGAGGTTTATAAGATTTTTTTTTGCCTAGAATCACTGTTTTGAATCACTGTTTTGAAATACTGTTTCAAATCAAACTTTCGTCGGGAGAGCGTTTATAAGATTTTTTCTCCGAGCGTGTTGTGGCTCTCGCTCAGACTGTGCCATTGCGCAACTCACTCTGCGCAGTTTTTCCTCGGCAAAAGATCAAACAGGGTGCGCGCAAGGCATTGTGACGTCACATAAACAGTGTTTGCGATCGCGGTTGCGTTTATAAGATTTTTGAAACACTGATTCTGCAGAAACACTGTTTGTAAACGCACTATTTTGTGCGTTTACAAACAGTGTTTCAAAACAGTGTTTCAAATCACGGCGAGCGTTCATAAGAATTTTTTTCGAGCTAGAATCACTGTTTGGCCAGAAACAGTGTTTCAAAACACTGTTTCTGGCCAGAAGAAAAATCTTATAAACGCACCCTAGGACGCATCCGTCGGTCGTGTGGACATGGACGCAAGATGGTAGAATATACGCATTGACAGGAGACCAAAACCGGAGACGAAAGGTGGTGATACAGAACCAACGGGACCTCGAAAGACTGAACACGATAATAGCAAGGTACCACCACTAATTGACACTAATTACACTATGTCTATCCGCTATCAATGTGTTATGTGCAAAAGACCACGATAGTGTTAATCAAAACGCATTACTTTGTGTTTCATGTAATCATTGGTGTCACTTTAAGTGTAGTAAAGTAAGCCTAAGTATTTTTAACTCTACAGATGACTGGGTATGTGGTTATTGTTTATTACTTGAGTTACCGTTTGCATATTATGATGACCAAACATCTGATTTGGAAACTCAAAGAAATAAATTTCTATGTTCACCTGAAATCAGAATTACGTTAAAACACAAACTGGAATTTGATTCGGATAAAGATGTACGTGAACTTTCACTCCTGAAAGGTTTTAAGTTTTCACATTTGAATTGTTTATCTTTATGGAAAAATATTGAAGAGATTCGTATTCTGTGAAGAAAGCTGAATTTGACATTTTCACTCTCAGTGAAACCCATTTGAATGATTATATTGATGATTCAGAATTGAATATAGATGGGTACAATCTGATAAGACAGAGGTAGTAAAGGTGGAGGTGTGGCAGCTTATGTAAAAGAAGGAATAAATTATAGAGTGAGAACTGATTTTGAGTTTGATCTGGAGTTGATTGTTACAGAAGTAAATGTACAAATGGTGAAGCCATTTTTTGTTATAGTATGGTATAGGCCATCCAATGCTAGGCTAAACGTATTTCAAGAATTTGAGAGATTTCTTGGTGAAGTAGACGATATGGGCATAGATTTTGTTATTCTTGGTGACTTGAACTGCGATATGTCACAACAATGTACATCTTGGCAAACAAAACACCTGCGTGAGTTGTTGACCTCTTTCAATCTCCAACAGATAGTCAACACTCCCACAAGAGAAACTATCTGTACATCGTCTATAATTGATCTTATCATAACTAACAGGGTGGGAAAAATTAAGTTCACAAATGTTATACCAATATCTCTGAGCGACCACTACCTTGTATATTGCGCTTGGGGTACAAAAAACAAGAACCAAAAACAAAATGTACATAGATATAGTGTCCCGTAATGTTGGTAAATGCAATATGGAAGAATATACGGAAGCGATTTCTAAGGTACAGTGGGACCATGTAGAAACATACCATAATGTAATTGAGGCATATGATGAATTTGAAAGAAAGTTATTAAGTGTGATGAATGCATTTGTACCACTAAAAAGAAAAGAGTAAAGAAAAAAGAATCCCCTTGGATAACATAAGAAATTTTAGATCTTATGCGTCAAAGAGATAGACAAAAACTCATTTCTAAATCATCTAAAACTCAAAGTGAATGGAAGTTATACACGAGGCTTAGAAATGAAGTTACTATGAAATGTCGTCAGGCAAAGAAAGAATATATAAGTAATGTTATTTTTTCCAGTAATGGTAACTCAAAAGATGTTTGGCAATCGTTAAAGTTTATTACTCCTGTAAAGAATACTTTCAAGCAAATAGAATATATTGTGAATAATAATACACTGGTCAAGGATAAAACTGATATGTCAAATTGTTTTAATGCATATTTCACAAATACAGGCGATGCGATTTGTAAGAGTCATGATCAAAGAACAGAGGAAGAGATTGCAAAATATGTACCGAAAAGAAGTTCATTGTTCTCATTTGAAGATGTTACTGAAGAAGACATTGTGAAAGTGGTTGAAAGTATGCCAATGAAAAACTCATATGGAATGGACACTATACCAATGACACTGATAAAGTCTGTTATACGTATAATTGCAAAACCACTTAGGTACATATCTAATCTTTTTTCTGAATTGTGGTTGCATTCCAGAACAATGGAAGGTCTCAAAAGTTACGCCAGTGTATAAAAGTGGTAGTCGAAGTGAGATAGGTAATTACAGACCCATATCTATTTTGTCTGTTATTTCAAAGGTAATTGAAAAACTCATTTTTAACCAGATGTATGATTATTTGAATAGAAATGATATTATTAGCCCAAATCAATCAGGCTTCAGACCTGCCCATTCAACTATGACTGCTTTACTTTGTGTCACAGAAGAAATGCTCCATAACATAGATATTGAAGGGTGAAATGGTTGGAATGGTCTCCATTGACCTCAAAAAGGCATTCGACACAGTCAATCATGCGACACTTCTTCATAAGTTATCTCTCCTCGGTTTGAATAATATTGTGTGTAAATGGTTTAGTAATTATCTCCATGATCGTGTTCAGTACACTTCTATTGACGGCTTTATATCCAGGCCTAGGCATGTAACATGTGGAATCCCACAGGGCTCTACGTTATAGGGCCTTTGTTATTCAATGTATGTATACATCAACGATTTGCCTGATTGCATTAAGGAATGTAAGGTCCATTTATACGCTGACGATATACATGTCTTTATTTACCTGGCAAGGATCTCGGTCAAATACAAAGAGGTCTAAATAATGACTTGTCGTGTTTGTCACAATGGTTGGAAGTAAACTCACTTGCACTGAATGTGAAAAAATGTGAAGCGATGTTAATAGGTTCCAGAAAGAGGATTAGAAGCAAGGCGTTGAGAGTCAGTATTGACGAATCTGAGGTTCCCTCTGTTACTTGCTGTAAATACTTAGGAGTTTATCTCGACCAACATCTTGATTGGAGCCAACAGGTGGATAGGGTGATAAAAAGCACAGTGAAAAGTCTGTATTTATTGAAAAGAATACGATTTTGTATTAATAACTGAAATAGCTGCTCTTGTATATTATAAATCCATTATTCAGAGTAAATTCGATAATTGCAGCGTTGTATGGGGCAATCTTCAAAAAACGGATTCTGACAAGTTGCAAATCATTCAAAATAGAGTGTTGAAAACTGTCCTTTTGGTTGAATCAAGATACTCGACCTCAGCGATCTACAATCGTTTGTCATTAGATATTTTGGGAAAACGAAGATACAAGCAATTACTACATGTTATGTATAACATTTCTAATGGAATGTTTCCAGAATATGTTTTGCAAAATTTTGAAGAACATATAACGAATTATTTTTTGAGAAACAGTGTGAAGAAATTTATGCTGTGTAAGGTAAAAACAGAAGTCGGAAAAAGAACTCTTCCTTTAGAGGAGTCCAGTGTTGGAATAGGTTAACTTATGATCTGAAATGTAAGCTCTCTCTGTCCAGTTTCAAACGAGCTCTTGATGTACATCTGCTGTAGCCTAAAGAACTGCCCAGGATTTTTCTTTCTTTTTTTTTCTCTCTCTCCCTGTCTCTACTTGATATTGTTGAGATAACATGTTCCTTTAGGGTATTTGCTCCGTTTTCCTTTTTTTGTTGCTGTACTTTTTAAATGTTTCGTTGTTTTTGTTGCTATACCTGATACTTGTTCATTTCATTATTATTGTATATTCAATTTGTATGTATTTCTGCTATTTCTATGTTGTTCACGGATTTGCAGAAGAACAGCTTTGCTGAAGCAAATTGCCGTGATTAAATAAAATAAACTGAAACTGAACTGTCCACGCCTGACGGTTCGCCACGGGGTAGCTCGTTTCCTTTGGGCCAGGCAGCACAGGACGCTTCCACTGGGACATTGGCAACACGTTATCTTCATGGACGAGAGCCAGTTCATCCTTGACCGTAGAAATGGGAGACAGCGAGTTCGTCGGTTAGCTGGGAAAAGCCTTCGAGATGACTGTGTCTACGAGACAACCCAAGATGGAGGAGGCACAGCGATGGTCTGGGCAGGAATCCATTACGGAGGAAAAACGCCACTAGTGGTGTCGGGTGGCACTACTAGTGGCGTCTACTTATCTGATGAACGCCGCTGTCTGCAGGGAGATATTGGAGTTCCACTGCCTTCCGTATGAAAGACATGAGTATGGATTCAATTTCCGACTGCAGGATTATAACGCTAGACCGCACAGGACAGCTGTAGTTAGAGAATTCTTAGAGGTAGAGGGGGTTGAGCAGTTGCCATGGCCAGCTTGTCCGCCAGATATGAACCCCATAGAACATGCATGTGATGCCCTAGGCCGAGCCATCAACCGCAGAGAGGTCATTCCTCAAAATCTGCAGGAGTTGGCAGCTGCGTTGAGAGAAGAGTGGGAAGCCATACCTGTCGACGTCATCAACAACCTGGTGGACAGCATGCCACAACGCCTACGCACACTGATTCGTGCTAGGGGCGGATATACCCGGGATGAAAATACCCAAAATGCCCACCCCAATGTGAACTCTTAAGAATAATGACTCAATTTGATGTGAACTTGTCAATGGAATCACAAAACAAGTTTTCTGGAAAATTGAATGACTTTAAAACAAAATTTCTGTTGATAAATTTTCTTTTGCAATATTATCAATGTTGTTTCATGCCCATAGTTTATGATTTAGACATATACTCGTTCAAAATCACTGTGAAAGTGTGTAAGCGGCAAGATAACAAAGTTAAATGATTGATATACATTAAACATATCATTTTCCAAGCACATTGTAATAGATATGCCGTTAAAGTTTGAGAAAAAAAAATATTCCACCTTTTTGACCAACAGTGTATATATATATATATATATATATATATACAACTTAATACAAAATTCGAATGGATTTTCCTAACTTTCCTAATCTATAAATAATGGAAAGAATGTGCACACTCTTTTATTCCCACCTCCCTGCTCTAAGAAGATGGAAGAAAGTGTTTCGTGAGAATAACAGAGCCTCTAAAAGGAAATGTATAGGGTCTAATCAACATGTTTCGGTAATGTGGCTTGAATAACAAGCTGTGCTCCGTGCGATAAATGGGACAAAGACGGGAATAGCAACAACAAAGAAGGGAATATTCTACCAGCTAGAAAAAATATGCAAGAACCCCCCCCCCCTCTACACACGCGCGCACACACACACACACAATTTGCCACTTCGTTCCATGCTCCAACCTTAATAAGAATGTAGAAGAATTCCTCTTTCGTAACATTATAAAAACTTACGACTGTTTATGACTATCATATAGGTTGATTCTTTTCACCTATTTGGTTCTCAAGTAAAATCTTGCCGTGCGACTTTTTGTTGGTTTTTGTGATGCACGATCACATACTATAACTGTTAACGGTTATCAGTTTATATACAATTTATGCTGTACGAGATAATTATAAAATGTGATAAGCAATACGAGGGCATCAAACATACAACTTGAGGGGGATTCAGAGAGTGACTCGGGTGTGGTTTTACCTGTTGCTGGAAGTTGACAAGTCTTCAACGAATTTCTTGTAACTCGATCGTAGGTGATGTTGCATCTTTCATTATTTTCATCTATGTACCCTGCAAGACGTTGAAAGGAGAAGCGAGGTATAACCCAAGAAGGACCGGGCTAAGGAAACAGTGGTGATTTCTGTACATTTCTTTTCTTCGTCCTTCTTTGACACAATGTTATGCTGAATTGTTAAAAAGCGTCATTACCACAGTTTGCAATTTTGCAAATTATACAACTCAAAGCATAATTCCACACAAACTTCAGGCAGTCGGTATTATTCACATTGTTTCTCATCTTAATTCTCCTGTTCATAGCTTTCCTAAATCACTACTAATACCCACAATATTAATCCCCAAACACACAACCATCATCAGTTTACCCGCACCCGCCTTGACAACCAGTACTTGTGCTTTACTTTCAATTATACTCTGAAAGTGTAACAGGAATTGGATAAAAGTGTATGTGTCACTGACAGGCAATGAGATAGGTCTTGTGGACATTCTTGCACCGAGGTGGATCGGCTGAGTGATCCAACTGACAGAGAAAATACTCTCCAACATCTTCTTCTTGCACGTCTGTGATTTCGATGTCGCAGTTCCAAGATCTATCATTAATTTTCTCGGAAAGGACCAGTTGCGTGCGATTATTGTGTCCGCAGGCACCCGTGGGCGTCGAGCAGTTATAGAATCCACTTTTGAGTGAGCACTTGATGTCGTCCGAAACGTCGTATGGCCTAATGTTGTGGACAATGTACTCCAGCGATGCCGAAGACCCAATTTCACCGGACTCAAACCATGCGTTATTTATAACCAAACCTGAAATTCGAGAAATCAAAATATTATTGGGTGTTATCATTGTGGTTTTTATTTCTGATGACTTTTTGCACTATTAATCTTTATCTATTTAGTTTTTATTTCCAACACCTTATTAACACAAACAAATATAAATAAAAACGGCATTTGTTACCTTATAAATGAACTGCACGGAAGTTATGAATATCGACCCTTATTTGGAGGTGTCTATATTTTACACGCATGGAGTTTCAATAGGTTCCTCCATTTTCGCCAAAGATGATTCCATTGTCACACTAATGTAAATTTCATTTTGATGCAAATTATTTAGACTGCGTTGTCTGCGAAATACATGTATTGTATAATACACTGTATAATAAAATGCTTTGTAGGGCCTACTTGCCATTGATACTCTGATAAAAAAACAAAAAACATAATATGGTCAATATTAGAAAAGGGGGCTGCGGAACAGCCCGTTCCATTTTGGCTCTTCTCCCATCGCATCCCCCCCCCCCAAAAAAAAAAAAAAAAAAAGAAGAAAGTGGCACAAAAACGAAACAAAAAATCGGGAAAAAATCACAACACCTTCGACTGTACGAAGGCAATTCATCCTGGGATCCGGGGTTATTGTTACCCTACATCAACCCTTGACCCTCCCCCCCCCCCTCCCCCATTGGCTCTCAGCCCCCTCCCCCGGCCCCTGCATGGGTCATTCATATAAGGAATTGTGCAGTACAGAGAATTATTGTTGCAAATGTTCTTGCTGCTGTACAGATGCCCTTGTAAGGTACACCCATATGAAAAGGATGTGTAATAAACGTCAGTAAACTTACTTTGAACACAAAACATATAACATTAAAAATGGGACTTTTTTTTTGCATCATTGGTTCCTGTGCAAAGTTCATTTTTGTATAGAGGGTTAAGATTTGACCAAAATCTGAAACCTTACTTCAAAATCAATCTTAGATTTAATGAAACAGATTTATGCTTTCACATCCAAATCACCTTTAACAAAATTGTACACTATTCAGCTATTACTCATATCAATGACAGTTTTATCGGATGAATAGTTTTTGAACTATTAATGATCAAAAGTGGGAAATGTTTTTTGAAACACCTAGTACTTTATCGGAAAATTCTTGATCGTCTTGTTGAAGTTCAAAATCGACAAGAAGAAACTAGTAAAAAATATCAATTCTATATATTTTGCAGTGACGCCCGGAGGTGTAAATCTAACACCACAAATGAACACCGGAAATTTAACACCAGCTTGGGGTGTCATCTTGCAGTGTTTACACGTGTATACTGGATACACCTATGCAGTAGAACTCCGATGAGAAAAACTTTGTAAACCCTTATCAGCATGTTTTAACAGAGTCCAAATTGTTACATGCAGTTGTATAGGATCCTACATCATTTCTAACATTGTATACGAGTGTGTACCTATGTAAAACTGTTCTGTATTTTCGATAATTACATAATTTTTGCTTGGTTCTTTCCTATACCAAATTTAGTTTGCACTGTCCTTGTCTGTATTGGCATTGTCTGTTTTCTGTTTAAAGCAACCCAGTTTCGCTCGCACTCTACGACATAATATTCATAATAATAAGTCAGTTCACATAGCACTAATCTGCAATAACCTTTCTAACCACAGACTTTGCAAACTATGGAATAGTCTTCAAGAAGAGCAGTTGAAAACAGCCATGCAGGAAGTGGTAATTTTCATGTCAGTGCTGCATGAATGGCTTTTGTTAATGTTGCTGAAAAGAATGCACATTCACCAATCTGCACCTGGTTCATTTACAACACAGTTGTCATGAAGTCCTATCTAGGTTTTGAATACCTCAGTTGCAAATCTATTTCAAGAGAAGGTCTGCAATGACCTTTATCTGCACATGCTCAGATTGGAACCATGAACTGGCTTATTTAAGCAAAAACTTTGCTACCAACCTGCAGATATTTGTACCGTCAAGAAAAATGACACGAACGGGAACCACGCACCGTGCATGCTTTTGTGATCAGTCAACGCCAAAGCTTTCCCCGAAGAGCTGCTGAAAGAACCCAGGGCCCCGTCTTATAAAGACTTGTGATTGGTTCAAATCAATCACAACTTTACGACTGAATGCAAATCCATCTTATAAAAAAGTTATGATTGAAATTAAGACGGAAAACTGCAATCAATCATTCACAGGTTGTGATTGATTGCAGCTTTCAAGAGATTTGTGATTGATTGATTTCTATCACAAGTTTTATAAGACAGGGCCCAGGTGTAATCAATCCCTTTACAAGCAGGTGGCACACATCCGTGTAAAATCAATCGCACAACGCTTGGACCATGCGGGCCAGGCCCCGTTCAAGTGTGTCTCGTTTTGTCGGCCTCTGTAGCTGCGTCTTCAGAGCTCCCCGTAGGTTACGGCACAAGGACGAGTTTAGATGCTTTCATGAGCTGCTAGTAAGTCCTGAACATGACAAATGTTCTGAATGCTGTCACAGGGGCAACTTGCAAATAACACAAAATGCAAATAACTGTTATCTGTCACTCGAAGTCGAAGGTGTGACTCTGCCAAGCGCCGGGTGCTGAAGTGAAGCGAAGGGGCACGTCACAACATAATAAGTTCGACTGCAAGGGAACGGCGGGAATTCCCCAATGACGCCAACTTTCCATGGTAATATTTTAATGATATTGCCATATTAAACCAAAAAAAAAAAAAAAAAAAAACCAAAAAAACCCCCCAAACAAACAACAACAACGAAAAACGATAAGAGCCTTCGTTCGTTGAGAGAGAGAGAGAGGGGGAGACAGTCAACGGCCAATCAGAAAGCTCATCGCTCAATTTGGCCACATTCTGTAACTTCACTACATGAGAAAGAACAAAAAAAAATAAACAAAAACCCTGGCGTTTCGTGAAAGTAAAAACGCTCTTTTTTACCCTGTCACACTACAGGATGCCTAACGTAAACCATTTTCCGGACAAATTTGGAAAAATCCAGACACACTCGAATACCCTAGATTTCTTTTTTTTGCGAAAAAAAGGCAAACGTATTGTCAGACTTACGCCCATTATTATGCCGCCTTATATGGCTATTAACTCATTTACCCCATTGGGTAAGCAAGTAAAAATACAAAAACAAAAATGTAATGCAATATATTTTAAAAAGTATATGCAAAATCACAGTGGTGAGATGACAAAATGTAACAAAATATAACTGTAGAAATCTTTTAGCACAAATATTGATAGTCATAATTACAAGGGCTGATACAGTGAAAGATCAAGGTCTGACACAACAGAATGTCGGACACAACAAACCAACCTCTCCTGTCACAATCAAATAGTTTTCTTCGCTTTTCCCCACGCATACAACAAACCAACTTCCCATAATGCAGCAACTTCCGGTGCCTTGCCATGGATATTGTTTTAGATATTTTCCATTAATGTGAGTTTCAGTATTAAAAAAAAAAAAAAAAATATATATATATATATATATATATATATATACATATATATATATACATAGTGTAAAAAATCAATGATATAGTACAGTCATTCGACTGCTATTATGTAATAATGCTGCTCTAGTCAACATGCTTTGCTGTTTATCAAAATAATTTAATATCTATCTGATTACAAAATTTTGCTATCTTCACCAAAATCTCTCCAATAACAATAAAGTCAGTAAGATGTTAATCTATCTTCAATATGATTATTATAGGGTAGGCCGACCTCCAAAATATTTCGCAAGTGCTTGTTCACGAGAATAATATTCAAAGAAGGGATCACCACTGAAACAGAAATAATCACCAATCAAACAACCTTTAATCAACTATATTCACAGATAATTTTTCTCAGGCAGTGGGTATACTCTTGAGTTTCCCGTCCTGTAACTATACGGATCCCTAGTAGTCTATTATTCAGGCACTTTGCTGAAGGGACAAAAAAAAATCCTATCAGAAGGAGTAAAGTGAATCAAATAATTATACAAACTTTATTCCTGTTTGTGTTTGGTGCTGAGCTGAAGGATCTACTCAACAGACAAAAAGGCTATTCCTGCGCTGGACATGATTACTCCATCGGTAGACAAGCGTTAAATGCGTTGATGAACGCCTTGCGAAAGTTGAAGTATATTCCAGGATGGAATATGTCGTGTATGCGCTGACCATTCTTGAGCATTTTGTCACATTAACGCTGTGTATTGTACGTTACGCATTCGTTTCAGCAAAGTTTTAGATGGGATAGACGCCGGAACCTATTTGAGCGAAGGGCGGACGAATAGGGAACGTACATCCAGCGTGCAAAACGTTCAGACAACGAATGTTCAACATTTGCATGGCGTATCAATTGCTACGTTGTCATACGTTCAAGATTTCGAACATAAAAATCAGAACCAGCGTATGTATCTCTTCGAACCCTTATGAACTTTTCGAAACTTAAGCGACGTTGAAAGGGAGACCTTAAAGGGGCCCTGAAATCCAAATGCATGTTGATTTGTATTGATTTACGATACCCTCAACATCACTTTTGCGGTGAAATGAATATCTAGAAACATTTCATATATATTTAACGATTTTTTTTCTTCTATTTTTCTTCAGATTACTTGGGAACGCCCACAAAAAATCCTTCCAAACCAATCAATATTAATATTCTTGAGATGACCTCATCTGTCAATCATTGCTAAAGTACTGAAATGTTTAACAAAAGGCATTGGAATTCACCTTCCTCTGGACTCAGCATAACTTGCATGTTTCTGTCATATTATGTGACTAACAACAGACATGGCGAGGGAACATGCAAGTTATGCCGAGTCGAGGGGAAGGTGCATTCCAATGTCTTTTGTTAAACATTTCAGTACCTTAGCAATGATTGACAGATGAGGTCATCTCAAGAATATTAATATTGATTGGTTTGGAAGGATTTTTTTTGTGGGCGTTCCCGAGTAATCTGAAGAAAAATAGAAGAAAAAATCATTAAAAATGTATGGAATGTTTCTAGATATTCGTTTCACCGCAAAAGTGATGTTGAGGGTATCATAAATCAACACAAATCAATGTGCATTTGGATTTCAGGGCCCCTTTAAGAGTGAAGTACAGAACTGTGGTGCAGGGAAGTCTAACATATTGGCGAGGTGAAGTGTAGAGAAAAGTGCAGTGTACCTGAGAGAAATGAACCAAAGTCTAGTGTTTCACGGTCTAACAAAGAGACACAATATTCAATACAATTTTCACAGAATAAGCATCGCTTAGTGTATTGAAGTATTTAACGCAAAACATGAAGCAAATTTATCAATACATAGCGGCGGCAATGGGCTAAAACTCCGAAACATGGCGGAGTGGTGTAATGTAACTAATATATTGACGACAAATCTTACACTGACGTTTGACTGAGGACGTAGCTGTACGCGTTGCAATAATATATTTGAGATTTCAGTCACTCCCATGAATAGCAATGTATATAGTATATGATTCTTTTTTAATCTGGTTTCTATTGGCTCAAACACGGTGAGAACAAAACCTCTACAAACTGCAGTACATTGCTTCAGATATACTAATCGTCAATGACTTGATTTATGCAAAGGAAGTAATTATCTCGCTATAGCAGCCATTGATTTATGATAATTGTCACTTTTTTCTATCACCTCAAGTTTAATCACATCTAAAATAATATTTTTCTGCTTACTTTCATTTTGAAATTAAATTTACGGTGTGACATCGTTATGTGAAAACCTCAGCTTACCTTTCATAATTTATGCCCGAAATGTATTTAGTCATGCCAAAGTACTTCTTGTGCAGGCGCGGTGGAGCACCCCAATTATCTCGCAGAAATCCATCGGCAGCCGAGCCTCATTTGCATAAAGTAAACAACATGTACTCGCGTAGTTGAGAAAAAGTAAACAACTTCTCAAGCTAATAACAATTGCAGGAAACCTATTTTCGGATTAAAATTGAGTTAGTTTGAATTTGAAAACATGTCCGAATATGCACATATAACATATTAAAGGATTTGACAATGATAAAATGTGAAATTTTAGCGAAAACCTGGCGAGCAAAATTACCAAAAATATGCCTCGAAAATCATCCTAAAATTCACGAAGTGTGATTGCGGAACAAAAGCGCCACTCAAACAAAGTACACCAAAATTTATTTATCTGCTTGCATTTTAAATTTCATACCATAATATTCCCGGCCATGGTTGTGTCGGAAAAAAACAGAAGGTGATGTCAAAAATGACACGAACGCAAAGCGTACAGGTCGGTCCCATGTATAATTAATCGCGTCACTGTGGCGTTGCATGTCACAGCACACACAACGCATTGCTGCATGCAGCGTGCGCGGCAGCAGCTCAGCAATCACCGCCGTGCGACACTCGGCAAAATTGACTGCGTCACGTGCAAACCAACAATGAGCACGAAATCCTGAATCTCACGTACCACGCATGCCCAATATTACGGGAAAAGAAATGACGTCATTTTCAATTGTTTCGCCGACTACAATTTTCTATTCCAAACCCTGTAGAAACAAGTTGATTTCTCAAAAAGTACAGGTGGTACAAAGCGAAAACTTTCACCATATATGGATTGAGGCCTGATGAACTTATGTTGCCAGTTTCGGACACATTGGAGCCCGGCCATAGTCCAGTCGGAAAAAAACAGAGAGCATGCTTTGCGAGAGGTGATTTTCAAAACGCTTTAATATCTCAAGTTCTAGTGCAGCAAATTTCATAATTTTTTCATCAAAAGGAAGGTTTTTAAAAACTTAGATAGTGTGGGAAGTTTGAGTTTACTAGCGGCACGCATAGTGGCACAAGGAGAAGGTAAAGATTTGACTTTTTCATGCACACAGTTTCGGGCAGCCGTGGATGCCCGTTGGAAATTCAAATAGAACGGGGCGATAATGAGATGCAAATTGGGGTGCTCCACCGCGCCTGTGTGTCACACGAAGGTTTTCAGAAGGATGCGAATGTCATTTTTTTTTTTACTAAGATTATGAGAATCTTTTATCCGAATGGAGCCCTTATAAGCCATTCTTGCATAGTTTCTGCGTGTAGTTCTCACAATTTACGTGCAAATTTCGTGTGTAAATGCGAACAACTCAATTAATATTCCAATTATCAGAGGTGAAATGTTTCCAAGGGAGTTGATATATGTCTTCGGTTGAAGTCAGATTGGTTCTCTTTTCTTTTTTCTTTCTCTCTCTATCATTTTTTTTTTTTTTTGGGGGGGGGGGCGCTGTGTACACGTTTGTTGTACATGTGTGTGTGCGTGTGTGTGTGTGTGTGTGTGTATGTGTGTGAAACGTATTCGCATTTATTTCTATACTGTAATATGGTTAAGATTTTATATGAAATTGTAATCTTCAGTTTGTATTACATGAATTAAGAGGTATGGAATAGAGATACAAATTATGTGAAACATCGAGTTACACAAATAGGTTGAAGTGTGCAAACACTTTGATTACTTTAATGAAATACATGATTTTTAGATCTAGGGCAATAGGCGCTCGCCTCTCGATCGAACGTGCAACTGTAGTTACTCCCGGATTCTCGGCCGCCGCCCTATTCACTCGCCTCATTCTTTTTGAAACAAGCTAACTGTTGTTCAACGTTATCGTGGCCTCATCATATTGCCAATTATTACCTATACGAGGTAGTTTTGCGAGGCAATTACAGTTGTTATTTTGCAGGGTCGGGAGTTCAGCGGGCGATATTAGAGCATATTACGAGCATCCGGGGTTTTACATATACAGTGGGCTCCCGTTATAACGAAATCCTCGGGACCGGCAGTTATTCTTTCGTCATATCGGAATTTTGTTATAACCGAACAAATAAACGATAGAAATACATAGAGTGTATACACATTGCAGCCAAAATTTTTACTTTGTTATAACCAGATTTTTGTTATAACCGCGTGTTCGTTATAACGGGAGTGAACTGTAAAACAGGGAGATGGGAAGAGAGATTCCACTCCTTCTCTTCCCACCTCATGTAAACATTCCGATCGACCGCGAAGAGAAAACATTCAAGGAATTCGCTGCGTGTCGATTACACGCACCGCAGAAGAACGCCGATAAATCAACTCATACAAGGTCGACCACTTCCACAAGTTCCAGCAGCACGACGCGTCAAACAATGACAAACTGCACAGTGACCATCAGTTATTACAACTCTCCAAATTGAAACAGAAGCAAAAATAAAGTGTAAAAGCGTTCAGATGTTTGAAGTTCGCCTGTTACAACTACATATGTATCTTTGAAGTTGGAGTTGAATGATATACATTGATGAACAATTTTTCAATTATTCGACATGTTGGTGATGATCTACAGGTAGTAAAATGTGGCTTGATCTATATCATAGTGTATAGCTGTATTCACATATTTTCTTAATTTACCTAGGGGATAGGTAATAATTATGATATTGACTGGCCTTGAGGGAGATACCAGATAAATATTGTCCGCACTGAAAGAATATTGCCCTCGTCTTCGACTCGGGCAATATTCTTTCAGTTTGGGCAATATTTCTGGTATCTCCCTCGAGGCCAGTCAATATTATATAATTATTACCTATACGAGGTAGTTTTGCGAGGCAATTACAGTTGTTATTTTGCAGGGTCGGGAGTTCAGCGGGCGATATTAGAGCATATTACGAGCATCCGGGGTTTTACATATACAGTGGGCTCCCGTTATAACGAAATCCTCGGGACCGGCAGTTATTCTTTCGTCATATCGGAATTTTGTTATAACCGAACAAATAAACGATAGAAATACATAGAGTGTATACACATTGCAGCCAAAATTTTTACTTTGTTATAACCAGATTTTTGTTATAACCGCGTGTTCGTTATAACGGGAGTGAACTGTAAAACAGGGAGATGGGAAGAGAGATTCCACTCCTTCTCTTCCCACCTCATGTAAACATTCCGATCGACCGCGAAGAGAAAACATTCAAGGAATTCGCTGCGTGTCGATTACACGCACCGCAGAAGAACGCCGATAAATCAACTCATACAAGGTCGACCACTTCCACAAGTTCCAGCAGCACGACGCGTCAAACAATGACAAACTGCACAGTGACCATCAGTTATTACAACTCTCCAAATTGAAACAGAAGCAAAAATAAAGTGTAAAAGCGTTCAGATGTTTGAAGTTCGCCTGTTACAACTACATATGTATCTTTGAAGTTGGAGTTGAATGATATACATTGATGAACAATTTTTCAATTATTCGACATGTTGGTGATGATCTACAGGTAGTAAAATGTGGCTTGATCTATATCATAGTGTATAGCTGTATTCACATATTTTCTTAATTTACCTAGGGGATAGGTAATAATTATGATATTGACTGGCCTTGAGGGAGATACCAGATAAATATTGTCCGCACTGAAAGAATATTGCCCTCGTCTTCGACTCGGGCAATATTCTTTCAGTTTGGGCAATATTTCTGGTATCTCCCTCGAGGCCAGTCAATATTATATAATTATTACCTATACGAGGTAGTTTTGCGAGGCAATTACAGTTGTTATTTTGCAGGGTCGGGAGTTCAGCGGGCGATATTAGAGCATATTACGAGCATCCGGGGTTTTACATATACAGTGGGCTCCCGTTATAACGAAATCCTCGGGACCGGCAGTTATTCTTTCGTCATATCGGAATTTTGTTATAACCGAACAAATAAACGATAGAAATACATAGAGTGTATACACATTGCAGCCAAAATTTTTACTTTGTTATAACCAGATTTTTGTTATAACCGCGTGTTCGTTATAACGGGAGTGAACTGTAAAACAGGGAGATGGGAAGAGAGATTCCACTCCTTCTCTTCCCACCTCATGTAAACATTCCGATCGACCGCGAAGAGAAAACATTCAAGGAATTCGCTGCGTGTCGATTACACGCACCGCAGAAGAACGCCGATAAATCAACTCATACAAGGTCGACCACTTCCACAAGTTCCAGCAGCACGACGCGTCAAACAATGACAAACTGCACAGTGACCATCAGTTATTACAACTCTCCAAATTGAAACAGAAGCAAAAATAAAGTGTAAAAGCGTTCAGATGTTTGAAGTTCGCCTGTTACAACTACATATGTATCTCTGAAGTTGGAGTTGAATGATATACATTGATGAACAATTTTTCAATTATTCGACATGTTGGTGATGATCTACAGGTAGTAAAATGTGGCTTGATCTATATCATAGTGTATAGCTGTATTCACATATTTTCTTAATTTACCTAGGGGATAGGTAATAATTATGATATTGACTGGCCTTGAGGGAGATACCAGATAAATATTGTCCGCACTGAAAGAATATTGCCCTCGTCTTCGACTCGGGCAATATTCTTTCAGTTTGGGCAATATTTCTGGTATCTCCCTCGAGGCCAGTCAATATTATATAATTATTACCTATACGAGGTAGTTTTGCGAGGCAATTACAGTTGTTATTTTGCAGGGTCGGGAGTTCAGCGGGCGATATTAGAGCATATTACGAGCATCCGGGGTTTTACATATACAGTGGGCTCCCGTTATAACGAAATCCTCGGGACCGGCAGTTATTCTTTCGTCATATCGGAATTTTGTTATAACCGAACAAATAAACGATAGAAATACATAGAGTGTATACACATTGCAGCCAAAATTTTTACTTTGTTATAACCAGATTTTTGTTATAACCGCGTGTTCGTTATAACGGGAGTGAACTGTAAAACAGGGAGATGGGAAGAGAGATTCCACTCCTTCTCTTCCCACCTCATGTAAACATTCCGATCGACCGCGAAGAGAAAACATTCAAGGAATTCGCTGCGTGTCGATTACACGCACCGCAGAAGAACGCCGATAAATCAACTCATACAAGGTCGACCACTTCCACAAGTTCCAGCAGCACGACGCGTCAAACAATGACAAACTGCACAGTGACCATCAGTTATTACAACTCTCCAAATTGAAACAGAAGCAAAAATAAAGTGTAAAAGCGTTCAGATGTTTGAAGTTCGCCTGTTACAACTACATATGTATCTTTGAAGTTGGAGTTGAATGATATACATTGATGAACAATTTTTCAATTATTCGACATGTTGGTGATGATCTACAGGTAGTAAAATGTGGCTTGATCTATATCATAGTGTATAGCTGTATTCACATATTTTCTTAATTTACCTAGGGGATAGGTAATAATTATGATATTGACTGGCCTTGAGGGAGATACCAGATAAATATTGCCCGCACTGAAAGAATATTGCCCTCGTCTTCGACTCGGGCAATATTCTTTCAGTTTGGGCAATATTTCTGGTATCTCCCTCGAGGCCAGTCAATATTATATAATTATCGCATCGTTCCAGTCAGGGCCGGCGCAGTGTTTTCAAAAGTGTGGGGCCCACTTCCGGGTTTCATGAGCTAACAAGCAAAAAAAAAAAAAAAAGGTCCTCAGCTCGTCTCTCTCCGTCCACTTCCGCTCCAACCTCCCCCCCCCCCCCCGCCCTCGCTCGCTCCGCTCGCTCGGTCGCGTTCATGACATTCAGTGGAAGAATTAATACAAGAAGTTTATTTTAATGATACCATTTTTTACCCAAATTGTTTAATAATAATTGTCATCAAAATATATTGCTACCTTAAACAAAGTGGGACCGTTTCAAGTCGACAAAACGCTCAAAAACATGCATCAAGTTGCACCATGTTCAACTTCAAAATGCAAAAAGTTCTCACTGTGGGAGGGGGGGACACCCCCCCCCCCCTCCCTCCCTCCCACCCCCGCCCCCTCGCTCCCTCCGCTCCGTCGGGCTCGGTCGCGTTCATGATGTTCAGTGTAATAATTAATACAAGACGTTTATTCAAATGATACAATTTTATAGGCAAAATTGTTCAATAATAATCTACATCAAAATGTACTGCTACCTTAAAGGTAGGGGATACCTTTTACAGACCTCCCAAAATGCAGCAAAACATTAAATATGAACCTCAGGGGACTTGTTTAGGCCACTGCTGAGAAATTTGGAAGTCAACAGTTATCTACAATTTGAATAATGCACAAAACTCAACTACTCAGTAGTTCTGTGTGTCAGCCACACTTAAGCCTTTTTGTTGCAGTCTTCTGTATTTTTTATCTATAAACACAAATCTTTAAGTATAAGAGCTGATGTAATAACATATAGAGTGTGTGGCAAGAATGTATATAGAAATGTTTGTAAGTTTTGATGAACTTTCTTCACAAAATATACATGATGGACACACATGCAGTGCATGGGTCTGCAAAGGTAGCCTAGCAATGTACTGGAATTTACGGTGAGCCCCGAAAAAAATTCAATTCAAAATCTAACGGTCAATAAAAATGTACTAAATGTTACCTTCCGTGCACTTTCAATACTTTATGGGAGTTTCTAAAACTCTCTTCAACATACCACTGTATTTATACAACTCTTCATTTAAGGCATGCAAATGGGATTCCCTACCTTTAAACATGTGGGACTGTTTCAAGTCGACAAAACACGCAAAAAATGCATCAAACTGCACCATGCACAACATCAAAATGCAAAAAGTTCTCACTGTGGGAGGGGGAAACACCCCCTTCCACCCCCTCGGGAGCATCTAACCGGTCCCCCAAGATCAAATCCTGGCTACGCCGGTGATAGGCCCTATTTGAGTAGGCCTTCAAAGTGATGTCGCACAGGCGGAGCAAGAGCTGAAATACCACGATTTAGTCATTCAATTATATATGAATATTTCATTTTCTTACTTGTGTTTTTTTAAAGGAAAACAATCCAAAATTTTACCAAAAGTGTACACCAGATGGCTGAATTTCAGGTTTGTAAATGCAAAATCTTCCTCGTGTGGGAGGGGGATACCCCCTCCCACACCCCACACCCTCCCCCCGCTCAGTCGCTCCGCTCCCTCGCTCAGATATTTCACAAACAAAAAAGGGCATCCATACTTTTAAGGTCTGACTTTCCGCCGAAAGTCATCTCACAAGCAAAAAAAAAAAAAAAAAACCCAAACAAACAAACAACAACAACAACAACAAGAACAAAAATCTTCAGATTTTTGCTTCCACGTTCCTCCCACTTTATTTTTCATGCAAAAGAGTGTGACATTATTGATCCCTAAAGTGTGTGTGGGGGGAGGGGGCACCAAGCTCCCCCCCTCCCCCCCCCCCCCCCAAGGCTGCGCCGGTCCGGTTATGGGCTTTTATCGCCAATAATCCCCCCCCCCCCCCAACTCCTCAGTACGGAATCACGCCGTTGATGCGAGATCGTAATAGAATCAGAGATCCTGATGACACTTTTCGATAGTCTCGCTCTCTTGAATTCCGAGTCCATCAACCTTTAACCAGGGAAGGGAAGCACCTCGTACGTTGGTCCGATCAGGAGCTCTTCGATGATTGGCTGTTCAAATTGCGCGGCGTAATGATGACTTCGTACGGAGGAGGGCTGTACGTCAGTCCGAAGTTACCTTCGTTGACATTCGGCAAGGCTCGGCCGTCGTCGGGAAAGCGAAATTCAAACCAGCGAAAGATGTTGCTGAAGTACGAGAAGAGCATGGTTTCTGCCAAGTTTCTGCCAAGGCATTTCCGTCTGCCTGTATCATAAAAGAAACACAATTGATTCAAATTGAAAGGAAAAGAAAAACACGAAGAGAACTGCTGAGGTGTCACCATTCTGCGGATTTAGGTTACGCTTCGATGCTGCGACAGATAGAGTTTAGTCAAACATTAATGCCTGCTGTGACGTATTCGTTAAAATGTGTATCATGACCCACAAACGGGATCGCGGATATAGTGGTTTAATGATAAATTCAAATTTACGGCCTTTTCTGATGTACACAAAATAAGTATGAAATATGTTCTGACAACGATCTGTCAGCATGTTCAAAACGTCAAAACCATGTCTCCTTTCGCCACACCTTTAAGCAGGGTTGTTACTTATACGGGCTTTTTCTATATAATCCTCTTCTCAAGCATTTTTCACTTCATCTCGTTTGTCGTACTGTTCAAAACGACGAAACCATCTTTCTTCTCACCACACCTTCCACTCGCCTTTTTCTGTACATACAATCCTCGTTTCCTGCGTCTTGCATTTCTTCTCCGTAGTCGTACTACCTATATCGCTATACCTCATGCTGTTGGTCATTTTATTCTATACCATATACCTTCGTGTCTGCATTATTTTCTTCTCGTATACTGCCGCCTCATAACCCTTCCATCATTCGCTGTCCCCTGTACATGTACTAGATACACACCCTTATGCGTCTGCATTACAATGTATTTCCTACTCGTACTACCGTAGCGAAAAATCTTGCTGCTAATCGCTGATCTCCTCTGTCAGATCCTCTCATACTACCCTCTCTGAGATGTTTTTCCCCCAGAACTACCCCTTTGTACACATCAAACTTACAACAAGGAATAAAATGATCTTATGCGGCTAGAAATTATTTTTCACGAATCAGTTAATACTAACTTAGGTTGTCGCAGGTAAGCCGTTGACGTCTGCAACCATCGGCCAACCACCAATAAGAACTGCCTTGCAGACATCTCATCTTGCCGGCGTGATATTTAAAACATCAGTAAACTGATCTACTAGCTGCATGAGGCTTGTCGACCGCCAATTAAGAAATGTCATGATGATTGTATGTCATGTTAATAAGCCACAATTTAAGATCTCATGAATCTAAAGTACCATAAGACTCGTTTATTTCACACATTAAATTCAATCACGATCAGGCTACTATCTCAACCAATCTCACGTTTGAGAGAGGAAAAATCCTGACGTTTGAATAAATATCAACGCCTACCTATAACAATCAGAGTTTGACTTTTTGTTACATACAGCCCTGGAAGGATTATACTTTGATTTATAGCTTCGATGGACAATTCCGAATGATATAAATTGAATGGCATTTATAAGACCGAGATATATAGAATACGTCTTGAGGTGTGTAAGGTAAAAATGTTCATTCATGCATGCATTAAAAATAAAACTTCTGTCAAAAATCAGAGAAGCTTCTTATGTACGCACACAAACATTACATGAGCATCTCTCCTTCTTCCTCCACCCCCCCCCCCCCGATCCTTTCGCAATGTCTCATTCTTACTTCTTGTTCAGTGTTGGCTGCCATGGGGTGTAAAAATGGAAGTGTGATAATATTGAATGGAGCAGGTGGTTCCTACATGGACAGCAGAAAGAGAAGCAGTTACCTTAATAAGCCATTTCGTAATTAGCGCATGTGCACATTTCGGAAAATGACTTTTCTTTTTTTTTCCTCTCAGTTGGTGAGGCTCTTCAATCGTTTCATAGAGACACAATGACCTGCTGGTCAATTTGCATTGACCAGCAGGTGACCAGAGAAGCCTCACAATCAAGCATGAATAATCATTACATCACAGATACTTATCGCAATGAACTTAAACGAACATGCTTGTTATGGCCTCTTTTCTGCTCGTGCGCAAAGTCGAACTACGAAACGGCTTATCAGTGTATGTAACCTTACCTTACTCCACGATGGAAACGCGTAGATGTTATCCTCGTATATTGACTGTGCACAATAATCTAGTAATGACTTAACTTCACAGGCATCTTTTCTTTCTATTTACAACTTTAGTTTTGCTTCCATCGTGAAGCAACACGAAGTTACTGCCATCTTCACCTCACGGAATGCTCACCTTCACCAAATACCACGATCGCATCTCTGCTCCCGCGATCAACTTTTCCCGCGTCGTCTAGGAATCTGTCTGGTTTGAATTCGTCCGGATCCGTCCAAACGTTGGGGTCCCTATTTATGGCCCACTCGTTCACCCACAACTCTGTCCCGCTCGGAATGGTATAGTCCATCAAGGTGACGTCACGGGAAGTCACGCGCGGAAGGGAGAGCGGAGCGACGCAAGAGCAGCGCAGAAGCTCAAGAACAGCAGCGTGTGTGAACGGTAGCGAAGCACGTCTATCGAGTAGTATGACGTCATTGGGATCGTCCGAGACTGTGTGGCTATCAAGTTCTTTTTGGACCTTTAAACATGAAAACGAGTGGAAGCAAGCACAAATGTCATTGGTACAAGGAAATAAACTCAAATACAATCATGACACTATGCGCCAAGTTTAGATGATTAGCATTATACAGTTACTTTAAGTCTGTCACCGTACTTTGGTCTCTGTAGTAGATTACCAAAACTTTTCTCCATGAAGTTTGAAAGGTCGCTTTGCTAAACAACACAGTGTAAAAAATGTGTATTGTATTCCACAGCTGCTGGGTGACATTGCATAGCGCAAAGCGAGTCCGCTGCAAACGTGCATGTATATCGTGAACATTGTCTGTTCCCATACACACTTGCACCAACAGCTCATGGTATACACGTATCCGGCAAGTCAGGTAACCGGATATTATCGCTTCAACCGATACACTTGTTTTTTCTGTCATATACCCAACAATGCGGAGAGTACTGTAAAACGTTAATTCGGTGAGGTCTCTAAGAGAAATATAGGCACATCTTTATTTTACTATAACTCGTAAGATGAATATGTGACAACAATAAGCAAATCGTTCTCCCATTGATAACATAATTAGGAAGGAAACATACTCACTTTGTTGAAAGCATTGAATTATGCCTCGGTCAAAAAAAAAGAAAGGAAAGACAGAAGACTTGAGATGAGTTCTTTTTTTACAAGGAAAAAGTCAAAATCTATTTGAGCTATATTACTTTCCATGTCTATTTGCGACGTCAGAGACCCTTCAACATAATTAGGGGTTAGATGTAGAAAGCATATTATGCACTCACTAACTGATAGAACGTATAAAATGAACCTTTTCTGCAGTACAGCTAAAATGCCATAACACATTTTCGGTTTTGCATGTAGACATTCTTAAAAAATATCCTTCCTATAAAGCTATATCCTCTGCCTCACCATCTATCACAGGGCAGGACAAATCATTAAGAAATATATCAATTTCCGACGCTTTCCACGGTTTGTTTGTTTGTTTTTGTTTTGTTTTTGTTTTGTGTTGTTGTTTTTTTGGTCGCAGATTCTAGTGGTCAAAACATTTTCCTGATGCTGATGTCAACTTCATCAAAGCCTATGTCATTCGAGAGCCGGACTGATTTGATTCCTTAACAGCTTAAAAACATGGAATTATTTTTCTCCTCTTTACGAGCATTCACCGAACTATGCTTAGTGAAACCACCTATTATTTTGACATTCCTATTAATCTGACGGTAAGCTATGTTGATGATTATGATTGAGAAGAAAAATATACCCGTTTCTGGACGCTTGGGTTTAAACACATGAAGAGAATTCCCCACATCAGCGTCTCCGAAGTTGTTCCTGTTCCCGCGCCCAAGAGGTCAAACATCGCCCTCCAAATGTCGTCTGCGTCAAATTCGCTTTTCGCGCCATTTTCGTCCCTTCGAGATGTTTCTTTCAAGTAAAGGTCCACAATATCCTCGTGAATGGGCACACCATCTCTGACTTGATTCTGATGATTGCCGACGATTGTTTTCAGTATGCTCTTGAATTTGTCTATATCACGGCGTAGCTTGCTGTACAGGGGCGTGTAAAAAAGACGCGGGAATATGTGTGCGAGGGATACTCCCGACAGACCCCTGGACATGCTCTCCACGGCGGCGAGTGCTTCGGCGATGTCCGCATTTGTTCGGACGTCGAGGCAGTGGCCGAAACACAACGAAGAGACGATTTCGGCGATCGCAGCGCTGATTTCGGCACTTGGCTGGCACTGTTGATTCTCTCGGAGCATGAGTTGATAGCGTAGGTGAAGTAGTGAGCTCTTCAAGGTGGTGTTAAAGGCCGAGGAACTACTCAGACCTTTGCGGAAACCGCTGAGGACTATTCTCCGATGAGTCTTCCATGTTGTTCCGTTTTCAAAAATCACGCTTCCTTTTTTTGCGCGTAAAACAAAGAAACAGAAATATTCATGACTGATGGGTTAGTAGATACGGCGAAATTCTTATGGAAAATGGCACGGTGTGCAGCTTTATCGAGGTATACAGTAGGCCTATAGGGGCCATGCATGCACCGAGAGGCTCCAGTTAGAATTATGAATTCCTAGGTGCGAAGGAATAACACTATTTTCTGAGGGGCGCAGCTCCCAAGAAAATAGTGCAATTTCTGTCACCAAGGAATCTATTATTTCACTAGTAGCTCGAAACAGTGCCTGATATGATTGCTTTATATCCCTCTATCGAATCTCGAAATAAACAATAAACTTGTTAGAATAAATATGTTTACATGTATAGCGCAGATGAACATCTAACAGTGCACCGCTGATGTGAATGCGTTTACGTTAGCACTGATAGCACCGATCAAACTAAAAGCATACTGATGAAAAAACGAAAACAAAAAACTATCGTCTATCTATGACGTCATATTCATGGTATAGTGCATTATACAATGGGCATGACGTCACGATATATAGCACATATTCTCCATCGACATTTTGTCTTTGACATGTCATCATCAGCATCATAATATACTAAATGTTCTGTTTGGTAAAATGACGCAGGATTTCATTAATGAAAGATGTAAAGCTCAATGAGTCATATCAAATCCAAGCAGAACAGTCTTATGAGCCTTGTTCTTACTTCGTCTTATGCTGAAGTAAAAGGAGCACACTGTAGGGTAGCTTTCACAGTAATGTAGGCCTAAATTAATAATATTCCTAATCCGTATTCAGCATCCAGCTAAAAATAATGAAATGGTAAATCCAACATGTTTAGTACTAAATTTAACATTTTTCATACAGTTGGCAGAGCGACAAACTTTAAAATGTGGATTTATGTGTCATCGATTATATTTAATCACAAATAACACTTGAACAATACAGGCCTATCCTTTCTGGAGGGCACGGAAATCAAGGGCGGATCCAGGAATCCCGTAAAGAGGGGCGCCTTTACAAAATTAAAGGGGGCGCACGTCCCCCTCCCCCCCCCCCATTTTTCTTTTTATTTCTTAATTTGTTTTAACAAAAAATTGGGGTCGCCCGGTGTGCTCCCCGCCTGGCGATCCGCCACTGGAAATGGAATATCTGGCGTAGGTGCCTACCGCTCTGCCCAACATCAATATGGCAAAGTGTTACACTTTTTGTTTTTTGTTCAGTGACAAATGATGTAATTGACACAATTATCCTTTTATTGCAACGTACTTTACAGGTCAAGTTTCGACACACCCTACCCTTTGTGGAGAACGCCAACTCAAGTAAAGGAGGTATTCGACGATCAGACGTAAATGATGCATTTTCGACTAAGACTTTCTTCACGACAGGTGCACTGCTTAACACCACCACCTTGCTGCTTGGCCCCACACTGACAGTCATCAGAGGACCAAACTTAGCGGCTAGACCAGCGAGAGCTCGATGGGGCTGCCCGCCGTAGAGTATGGCTGGAAGATTGCCAACGACGGGCCAGGCCCATGGTCCTGGTGGTAGCTTCCCCGAACTCTTGGTTGTTTTTGTCAACACCAGGCGCGCCACCACACACGTTATCACAAACACGAGAAGGGTTGTACTCGAGAAGAAACCACACATTTTGAGGTCTTTATTGCTTCTGTAGTGTGAGACCACGCTTCCGCATTTGCTTCGGGACTAGTGCTCGACAAATTATGCACAGCCACCTTCTGTGCTTCTCCGCTCACGATTTCCGCTCCCGAGAATTTTGCCTTCGGTTTATGCAGTATGCCTTTGCAAACGATTTAGCACGTAGATCAATAGTCCTCTAGTTCTATGAATGATCTTCGAATGAATGAGGTTTGTATGCAAGAGTGAATTCATTGAACAGACGAACCCCAGGCTCCTTAGGGGCTTTGCTTTATAAGAGGTATTTACCATTCAGTTCACCTTGTATCATGTAATCTTTAGCTGATAGCGGAATTGTTTGTGGTATACAAACAAAGTATTGGAGGTCACAAACACATGACATTTGTATTGTGAGGTGTCCAAAAGGAACCGAATACATGTACTCCAGATATTTTGCAAGATCTGCATCAAGGCAGACAAAACAAGCAGGGAGATCAATTCGGGTCAATCACAACTCCAGGAAGTGGCTTCCGAATCTCAATATCCCCAAAAGGGCTATCATATTTATACTGATAACATGTGACCTTAGCGCTGTACTTTTTTTTTTTTTTTTTTGCTTGAAGTTGTGATGATGTTACGGTGGTGGGTTAAAAAGAAATTAAACGGAAAAGTGATTAAGAAACATACGGATTTCCCGATGTGTTGTCATTTACAGTGTGTCTTAGAACCTAAACACAAAATATGTGTACAGATTTTGGCATTCCTGCTGCAAATTTCACATTGTAAAGTAAGGATATTAATCACGTGAGAATGCCTGTGAGATATCAATACTTCTATTTTTTTTTTTTTTTTTTTTTTTTTTTTTTTTTTTTTTTTTTAGTAGTAACAACTTGTGTAGGCATCTTTTATGGTAATACACTTGTAGTTTTATTTTCATGAAGCAAAGTGGTGAACAATCATTGAAATTATTAAGAAGCGGTATCCTGTACAGGACTGGTATTATTTTTTTGTCTCTTCTCTTGGACATTATGTATCTGGTTGTCTCCGATCATTACATCACATTGTAGTTGGCATTTTATGTCACTTACACTTTTGTTTATCCCCAATGTGTTCTCACCTCCATGTCTCATCATGAATACAGTGCTTCTGATCTGTCCTTGATTTATCATCTCTCTTCAGGTGTAGCGCTCTCCACTTTTCTCTTGCAGTTGTTTTTCAATTGCTATACTACTTCCTTCCTTTTCTCAAACCAGGGGTCCGTTTCATGGATGTCTTATGAGAGACCTTTTGCACATAGAAGACACTTATGAGAGACTTTTTGCTCATATAAGACACTTAGGAGGGACTTCATGAAACAGATTTGAAAGTCTTTCATAGCTACATATGAGCGACTTTGGCCATTCTAAGATTATTTAAAGACTTTTATGTGATGACTTCATGAATCAGATTCCAGGAATGTATTTTTCCCCTTTTCTCTTCTACCCCTCTCTGCTGTGTTTCTTTTTTTATCTTTCTCCCTTTGACAGCACACATTTTACCTTGACCAGCTGGGATCCGTTTCATGAAGACACATAAAAGTCTTTACATAAATCTTAGAATGGCCAAAGTTGCTCATATGTAGTACATTATAATGAGAGACTTTCAAAGAGAAGTAAAATCCATTTCATGAAGCCTCTCATAAGTGTGCCTTATGAGCGAAAAGTCTCTCGTAAGACTTCCATGAAACGGACCCCACGAGTAAAAAGTACATGGCATGACTTGTTTGGAAGGAAAGGTTTAGCAGATACATCCATGCATGTCTGAATGAGAAGATACAAACACACGGTAAACTACACACAGAAAACCACATATTTTCTCGTGACTTTCAAAGCAATAATATATTATGCTCTCTCAATATGGCTGAACAGTCATATACAATTGTACACTATCATGCTTACAATTTTCAAATATACATGTAAAACAATGTGATGCGAAGTGCATGGGATGACACTTGAGGAAAAAGCATGAGATAAAAGAATGTCATTGCTGAAAGAAACATGGCTCAATAAAAATAAAAAAAACAGTTACAATGTAACACATTAAGGCAATTCAAGATGTCGGTTATGTACTCATTGCGGGGAGGTGGGTGGAAATAAAAAGTGCAGTTTTTGAAACTCTAGATTTGGAAAGCCTTTCCAAATGTGCATCAAATTTAATTTTCATAGTGATTAAGACATCACATGCTTCATACTTGACAATAAAACTCAGAAATATTTCTCATCTTTTACTAACACAGTAAAAGATGTTTTGAAATGCAGTGCACTCCCATTATTATGAACACAGTCATACAATTTTCATTAAAAAAAAAAAAATCAAAATTCAGGTCCCAAAATTATCATCTATATATCTGTACACACTATGCTATTCAGCTACAATGTAATCTTGATGTAACGAAAGAAAACCACTGGTCTGAGGACTTTGCTATAGGGGGATTACATTGTATTGATTAAAATTCCTCCAATGTTACTTCACTTACTAAGTCCTTGTCTGGAGTTTTCAGAGTACATGTATTGAGCTATGTACCTCTAATTCCAAATACATCCCAATCACTCATCCATAAAAGGCAAGCAATATGTGAGCATTAAAAGTAGTACAGAATTAAAATGTGAAGAAATTGATAAAATAATGCCTCCTAACAATCCAATATAACACTCACACACACACACACACACACACACACACATCTTCAACTGCCAACTCTATGGTGCATTCACAGCATCTAGGCGAAGGTGTTTATTTTGCCTTTCTCTACATAATGTAAAATATTCAGCTAGAATGAGATGCAGCAGGTATAGCAAATATGAAAAATCTTTCATATATATGAGATTTGGGACAGATTCTCTGTGTCATCATACACTAAACTTTCTGTAAGTACCTTATGACAGAGCATATGAGATGTAACTTGCATTCATTTCTGATCAAAACAATTACTCAGACTTACATGGACTGTCAACTCAGGGAAAGTAATCAAATGGTGCTTAGTGTCATTACCACTGGTGATGAGCGCAACAATAATATTGTATTATGATCTATATTTCTGATAAAATGACCTTGAAAAAAAAAGTTGATGACTGCAAAGAACAAGCACCCAGTTCCACCTCATTTGCACTTACTGAATCCAAGCTGTCAGGAATTCCTGCATCGTACATTGAACATCTATTTCACAGGTTACTTTTAATACTTATCGATTTTCTGAATTACCTTGCAAACTGTTACAGTCATCTTCATTTGCAACATGTTCAATTTAACATAAACTGATGAGCTATACTGACATGAATGCATTGGCAGTGACTTTCAGAAGAAATCTCACAACACTTGACAATTAAAACTCCCCACACAGTTTGAAACTAGTAGATATCCTCTCTCTACATCCCATCCCCCATGAAGTCAAGTGTCTTTGGAGAAGACAAATGAGATACTAAGCAGCATTTATGGTTTCAACACCGAATACAAAAAGGCAGAGCTCTTGACATTGCAAAACTTCCACAGTTCAAGAAGCATACAAATACCGAGGGTGGTATTCTGAAATCCTTCCTGGGAAGAAATTACTTCCTAAGTCGGGATTTTTTCCCAAGTGGTATTCTTCCTAAGTGTATTCCTAACTTTTTTCCTAAACTTAGGAAGATATGAAAATGAGGATGAGATACTACAAGTATGCACATTTCTGACTTAGGAAGAAGTTGGTATTCTAGAATGTACCAAGGAAAGAATTTTAGGAAGATATTTAGGAAAGCCCCACCCCTGTCCCAAGTACTTTGTTAAGATACAGCAAGCTGCAAAACATTGTGATAGGTGCGCTTGTCATTCACTGCGCGCACATGTACTTTGATGCGCGAAATGAGCGTGAGAAAGGGGACATGCCGCGCACACGTGTATTTGACCCTACGTCATAGTAATATGCGATTGTTATTGGTTAGTTCCTTATGATACGTTATTTCCTATTGGCTTATGTGGTTAAGAAAGGACGTGGGTGGGGATAACGATGGCCTAATTTGCATTAAGAAGTTCCTAGGAAGAAATTTCAGAATACCAATTCTGTCTTTCCAAGGCACTTCCTACCTTTATGACTTTGGAAGAATCTTAGGAGGAAACTTAGGAAGAAACTTACGAAGATTTTCAGAATATTACCCCTACTCTCCAGGGAAGCCTTTGTTGATAATGGCAGGAAGTGAAACTTACTGATAGTAGAATATATGTCATAAAATGTCTCCATAAATCACAGAAAAATACATCTTTCAAAAGCTTTAATTGGACACTGCAGAACTCCAATGAGGGCCATTCAAAAAGCAACAGGGCACTACCACTGGTTAAGAACAACATTTATGCAAATGTAATGCACAGAAGACAATGGAGACAGTAAGAGTTATCATCAACATTATCACCATCTGTTAAACAGCTGTTTGGGTTCATATACATGTGTACCGGCATGTGCTTCATTCACTGCATTACTAACCAGTCATTTAAGAGAATACAAATTGAATCCTGCCTACACTGTGGACAAAATGCAGAGTACCACACTTTTCTGACAAATACAATGATGGAAACGCCCTTACATTGTACTAAGTAATGCTTCATAGACTTGTAAAAACACAGTCAACCTCACTTACCTCAAATCAGTCGGGACTGAAGGAAATAGTTACACTTTAATACTAAAATGAACTTTGCCTGCCATGTATGTTGAATTTGCAGTGATTATTCAACATTTCGTGATTTGATGTGTGAAATACAAATTGTTTGCATGTTTGTATCATATGTGAATGAAGTAAAATGTGCATAAATGGCATGGAAATGGACCATCTTCATTCTAATGTACATTCTTATTGACCTGGCGAAAGATCTGAATGCAAGAGTTGCAGATATGTGTATGCTAAACTGTGTCTGCATGTGCATGTGGCATGTATGTAGTATGCTACACGTTTGTAGGTGTACATTTGCTAAAATATTTATGTCATGCGGACAAAAGAGTGAATATTCACTCTTCCAATGCTTTGCGGAACATTGTGCTGCCATTAGCACTGAGTGGACAAGGAGTGCTGTATGCTTACTGTGCACATGTATGTAGATCTTAGTGAGGATGTTTTTCTTTTATATGGTGTACTATGTATTGCACTGGAGGCAAGATTGTTCTGACCTCAAAGTATTCAAGATCGACTGTAAGAAGATTTGTATCTAAGGATAGCTGAGCAATGTTGAAATTCTGCCTCAAGTATTAGTAATAGGTTGGAAAAAATGTAACTATAGATGGGACTGGGGACTTCCCAACGAGATAATCAAACTTCAAGTAATTAGGCCCCAACTTTTGACTCGTAGCATTTGTTAAAGAAGAGGATATAACAAGGAAAAGTCAGGACATTTATTTTGCCTGAAGACCAGTGATATTCGGCTGATCTGATGTCGAGGTATGTGAGGTTGTCTGTATCTATCTATTCTTGACCATCAGGCATGTCATATTGCCCTTTAAATTGCTGACTGAAGCAAACTATTTTTGTGCCTGCTGCCGCTACGAAGCCATCTGCTCCTTCTTAACCTCAGCGATTAGGGAGCTGTAGTGGTCAGGCACGATGGCCTGCAGCGCAATGTCCAAGATGTATGCCGTCAGGCCCCAAACCCGGTGCTCACCCCCTACAAAGACTGGCAAGATGGCAGTGGGCGCCCCCGAGGGTTTGTGGGGCTCAAAGGTAGTGTAAGCCTGGCTGGCACGGCTGCACAGATGGGACAGCGTCATTACAAAGACTGACGATACCTGGAAAGTCATCAAATAACGAAAATCATTATCTGTACAATCATAAGTTATTTGAATGGTGCATTAAAAATTCATACTTTTGTCCACTTGATTTGTATGTGCAATATCAGAGCATATTCAATGCAACACCAAATTCACCATTGGCTACTGTAGTAAAGTGGCTGGGCAATACATGTAATGAATTGTACTTGTCTTGTCTGCATATGCTTGCTACATGTGTAAACTCTTGCTACAAGCACATGTCACAACTTAGTGCAGAGTCTACTTCAAATTCTTGAAACTTCTTTTTACAAGTGTCCATGCTTGTTTGTACTGGGTGGCTTTATCTTACGGAATACCCTGAAAAACTGCACTCCTGAGACCAATACATGTATTACATACAATTCCATTCATAAAACACTGGCCCTTGTACAATATTCCCTGATATTCCATTCATTGTCATCCAATATAATACACGCACAGAAAGTATTTCCCATCGGAAGATGGAGGAGATCTGTCAACGAACAACTAAAAACCTACACTCTACACATATTAAATGCAGATAGCAGCTATGCATGAAAAATACTGTGGTATCCACAATAACTGTCCATTTTTTCAAAAGCATTTTAAAAAAAAAGAGATAGGATCCTGCATGATCCAGTATACTGTATACGCCATATATTTCAAGAGTCTAAATTTTCGCGAATCGGGAATTCCTGACGATTTCGTGAGTGGTTACATTCGCGATCGTGGAGTCCTGTACTGAACGGAGAAATGTACACATGTACATCACATTCACATCGGGATCAGAGTCCATATTTTCGCGTGTCTTTAATTTCACAGAGAGCACCTAACTCACGAAATTCACAAAAATAAAAACCTCGCGAAATATTTGGCGTATACAGTAGTACACTGAAAGCAAGTTGGAAGGTGAGTCATTCATCACTTACCTCTTCCGGATTAAGCTTCAGCGTTTCGATATCAATCTCTCCGAGATAGCCAATGACTGGAACAACTGTCAAGGTCTACATCCAGAACAGAACCACAAATGTACACAAATGACAAACTCAGAATAATCTACAATTGATATTTATATTATTGCCAATTTGTCAAAATCTTGTAACAAATAAACAAGTGCACATACAGCTGTAAAAGTACTTGTATTTTGAGATTCAGTTATGTTACATAGAACATACATCTGGCAAATGTAAGCGGAAGTAGTTAGCAATAAAATTAAACACCCTTGCCAGAGCCTTAGCTTCAAAAATTGATATCATCTTTAAGAGCAGAGAAAAAAAGACCAGATATGTTCATGCCAAATTACATGCAAATCATCTAGCACAGAGAATTATCAGGAATCAGTTTGTTGTCTGTTAATGTAATGCTCTATAACATCAAACATATAAAATTAATTGTACATTATACAGGAGGAGCCCTGTCGTACTGAACACTAATACAGCAGGATTTCATTTTTGAAAGGATAAAAACATTTTTTTAAGGTTTTTATTTTTGCAAATTTCACAAATTGACCAATAATAATGAATTAAAAAAAATCAGAAATATTGCCATCCATAACATATGTTCTGAATACAGTGCATCCTATCCAAGATGAGAAATTACTAACTTTTCCTCGAAAGGGACAATAACTTACCTTTCACCTCATCCCCATAAAAGAATATCAGTTATTGTGTAAACAGTGTGTATAGGTGAACATCGCTTTATTAATTGAACCTCACATGACTTGTTTACACTTGTATGATATTATATTTTTTCTACATTTTATATGCACACAATCTGACATCCTAAACTGCTTCTAATCTTAAATTCAGGAGGTGTCATTTTAGAAAGGATGTGAACCGAACACGCTTGCATAATAGACAACTGCCAGGGAAAGTACCACCACGTACAATGTATCAAACAGGCAGAGAAACAAAACCTTCGTGGAAAAACAATCAACGACCTCCATTGTGTTAGAGTTCAGCATATCCGACAATCACTTCCTAACTGGAAGTAATACCAAGAGCAGAAGTCGTTTGCAGTTTCCACAGATCCTTTTCAAAGTGACATTCTAGTCTCTGATCTATAGGGAACAGCACCGTGTGTGCTTAGTATGTTTTATACAGCAATAAGAGGGGTTTTTTTATGCCAAAGTTTGCCTACAAACTTGAAATTAACCTTCCATATAAAATGCATTAACTATTGTGATTAGGATGCTCCCAGTGCAAAGTGCAGGTTTCAGAAACTGACACGAACAGCATTGTATGCCCTTTATTTCCACATCATTCATGAATAGAGCTTGTCATCAGTTTGTAGTAAACCAAATTAACACCCTTTCAAGTAGGGCATATTCATGACATATCTGTATTTTTCTTTTAATAAAATCTCATACAGAAAAAAGAGGGAAAATATATGAAAGAGATAAAACATTTAACAGCAAAGTTTTGATAAACAATAAAAAAAAGCAATGATGACCAATAGATATTGCTGAAGACAAAAAAAAATTAATGATTGAGATATTGATAAAGACATGACAATTGAAATGTTAGTAAATCATATGACAAGGAATTTAGCGAGCACCTCAAATTAGCTATCTTGGTCATGTAGTTGCTATGTGTGGGCCAGTTGTAGTACTCCATATTTGTTATGAAGATCAAATATTGATAGCATCACATTGCCAAGTGAACAGAAAAAAAAAAAAAGGATCAATCACTTCTAACAAAGTTTAGCTGACAAGAGGAAAATCGATGCTTATGTACTATATGTATTTGAGATTCACTTTCATCAATTTTATTACTGTGCGTGTGTGTGCGTGTGTGTGTGGGGATGAGGGTATGTGCATGCACATGTCACTCATCAACATGAAAACCTTAAAAATTCACCAATTGCTGAATTTCTGATTTTGGTAGAAATAACACTAAATCATCAAGAATATACTTTCAGATAGTATCTAATTTGTCCCACTTTATTCAAAATATTGTAACTTAACAAAAAAAAAAAAAATATTCAGAAAGCGTGCTTCAAGGCAAACACAGCTTTGAATACCGGTATGTTGGCTTTCAAGGTTGTTGTTGTTGTTGTTGTTGTTGTTGTTGTTGTTGTTGCTGTTCATTTTCCATCTGTGAAGATGGCTGGATAGCCCATATTCAGCTACAATAAGCTGGTCTTCCATGGGGTCCAGTTGGATGTGGGGTGGGACCACCTCACCGGGTTAGACACCCTGCTCTTTGCGATGAATGAATGAAGCGGGATCTTTTACGTGCATGAGCTGTGACTCTCTCATGCACGGGACCTCCATTTTATAACCTATCCGAGGGACAGAGTGTTTTGCCTCTTGATAGAGGGGACGGTATGTTAACACACAACATTGCTCATGTATGTGACACATGGAAAATATATGAACTTGTCACCAACGAATACACACACACACACATACATGTACAAAATATACTGTGTACATACGGTGCATAAGAAGGTATCCATCAATACTACACTGATTACCTTGCAATCAGATTATCATTTTTTGTTTTCTTGTTACTTTTCATCAGTCTGCAATCACTCATACAACTGTATTTCCACAGGTTCGTTACTTCTGGTTTCCCTGCCTCACTGAGAGGACAGGTACATGTACATATCTTTGAGAAAATCATTGTGCTCAGACTTCCATTGTGTGGCTAGCCTTTAATTCCTCCTACAGCTAACCACAAGCCACCCTATAAAGCTGGTTCTTAATTCTTAATCCCTCACTTAATGCCACTTCCTATGCTTGCTAGTTCCCTTTGTGGCTTTCTTATGTTCACTATGTAGGCACATTACAATCAAGTCCAACACTCCTAATCAGAATGTCCATTGTGCCATTTTCTCTGGCGAATTAGCGCAAACTGATACACTGTAGCAACCTCAGATCTGTAGGAAATGCACCAGTTCACCTCGAGTCAGCTCAATTTCATGCAATTGAGGCCAATCTGGATGTGTGCACTATGCAATCCTGCTCAGGAATACGAGTGTGCCTGACCAAAGCTGAAAGTCGCCGCATTTTTGATCATGTCAAAAATTTGGTGACTGCAACCAACACCACCCTTGTGGGTGCGAGTTACAGCGATCAAGGAGGCATTTCATGAAGCGTTCTGTCTGGCAAATTTGTCAGACAAAATTTGTTCTCAGCCAATCAGATGTAACGATTTCTGTAGCTTGTAACAGTTTGTTAGATAAAAATATCTGACCACATTTTTCACGAAATGCCCCCTGGTGCTACCACTGGGTGCCCACTAGGCAACTTATCTACAGATTTAATAGAAGGGATCCCTCCCACTCTTGCAAGATCTGTGTAGATTGTTGCTCTGTAGATTGAATATCCTGCTTGTTTTGTGTGTGAAATGGGACACACTATACCACATGACTCACAGACACCCAAACCACTGCCACTTTCTAATGCCAGTCTGATTTCACACAAACTTTTGAAGACCTGGGAACACTGTTACACAACCTTTTTTTTTCTCTCTTTGCTTCTCATTCCCCTTGCCTCCCCGCCCCCGTTCTTTCTCTCAACACTGACTGTTCAGGAACCTTATATCCTGGAGCTACAACAATGGCTCCGTGGTTATATGAATGAAGATAGCACCTATTGTTGTCTAACCTTTATGTGAACTACCTTTTAGATGCAATATTAGGTGTAGTACAGCTTAGTGGCCATGTCCCCAACCATGCAAAAAAAAAAAATGTGTCCTGTTGATTGATTTTTTCTCACTGACTTGCCCACATAAAAGTGACTTGAACTTCACCATCAGTGACCTGTGTTTGTACAGAATGTCAGTGGCATTTTGAGATGAGTGGTCATGAATTGTGTACTGGCCGGCATTTTCTGATTTTGTTTGTTTTACCAAAGAGTTCATTGCTCCCTGACCTTGGTTTCTTTGTTAACCCCAACCCCAACCGTTCTGCACGATGTATCGCTATCGCGAAAAGCTATCACCGCGACGTTTTGTGACTTTTTTCTTTCGAGTCTCCCGCATCTTTTGACACCAAATTTGCGATGCCCGGGCGCACGGTTCTGAAGTTGCGCATAAATATGTGTGTGCATGTCAGACCAAAAATTGCTCAAAAACGTGAATTCGTGTAAAATTTCAATGCAAACTCTGCTTACTGGCAAGTTTCATAAAAGCATGATTATTTGGGGGTTTTATCGATTAAGTCAATTAATAACAGATTTTCTTGTTCGGAACAATGTTGCGGACAAGTTTCATCGAAAAAACAAAGAAAATCATAAAGTCGAAAAAACAAAGAAATACATAAGAAATTCAAAAAACAATAAAGTACTTAAGAAATTTTTTCTGATGGCACAATTTTTTCTCTTACATTTGCTCAGGACACTATAAAGAATATTTACACAAAAAATGTGTCCATTTTGAGCTTTATTTAGTGATTTATATCAAATTGTCTCATTTCATGCATCATTATGCATAAATCAGCATAATTTAGCATAAATTATAATTTTTTAAAAGTCAACTTCGTGGTACTTTAGATTACATCATAGGCAATGTGTGTGCCAATTTTCGTCTCGATTGCGCGGTCGATGGCCGAGATCTGGGGGGGGGGGGGCCTGGGAGGCCGCCCCTGCTTTCTGAAAGCGGTTAGTCAAGTGCTCTTTCATTATGCTAGAAAAGTGAATTTTTGAGGAATTCCCTTTATATTTTCTTTATATTGTTGTCCACACATTGTCTCTACACAAGGTGTTGAATTAAAACAGTCATAAAATCTAAACTGGCTTACTGATATGAAGAGACCTGTAGTATAGACATAAAATGTACGCAACTACATGTATCATCAACTAATGTGGCTTAGCAATAGTCATGATGTCACAAAATAAGAATCGCTATTTGAGAATGGTAACTGAATAACATGATTTTCAGGGAAATGGTTAGTCAGGACACTGGAGTTTACTAGTACTACAGGTGGTATGCATTATTCATGACGATCAAGTCATAATGTGTTTATCTTGGGAACACATGCATGATATGATTGAGATCGTGCAGAGCCAAGATAGTAGTGAGCAGTGTTTGGATGTATCACTGGCCATCAGATAGAAAGATTGTGTGGCAATCAAAAACAGATTCCTTCACCTTCACCCCCAACACACAAGACATGAAGTACATCACCTCTCGGCCCACGGGAGAGAGAGTTTACTAGTACTACAGGTGGTATGCATTATTCATGACGATCAAGTCATAATGTGTTTATCTTGGGAACACATGCACGATATAACTGAGATCATGCAGAGCCAAGATAGTACTGAGTAGTGTATGGATGTATCACTGGCCATCGGATAGAAAGATTGTGTGGCAATCAAAAACAGATTCCTTCACCTTCACCCCCAACACACAAGACATGAAGTACATCACCTCTCGGCCCACGGGAGAGAGATGCCCCCACACCTCCACGGTGTCGGGGTCAACGCCCAGCTCCTCCTGCATCTCTCGCAGAGCTGTGAAGCAGACGTTGCCATCGCTGGGGTCCATCTTGCCTCCCGGGAAGCTGGAGGAAGACAAAATTTAACAAGAGACAAAAAATGTCATGCCAAACCGACAAAGGCATCTGAGAGTTTGAAAACAGTACAGTGAATTACACAAACAATTCAGTAATCAAAATTCAATAACATTTTAACTAGGTAAAAAACATAAAACTCTGACTGGTAGGTGTAAGTAGTGGTAAAGGAAAAGATAGGAGTGATGACTGCAAAATGGCTGCAGTGCCAAACCAGAACAGGAAATGATGAAATTTAAAAGAAAAAAAAAATAAAAAGTGCATGAAAGCTAGAGAATGGGATGTGTTTCATTTTTGACTAAAGGAAAATGAATAAAAAAACAGAAAGGACGGATTAAGAAAAGCAACAAAATGTGACCTGCAACTTTAGTCAAAAATAAAAATCTTTCACTTAAAACAGTTAGTAAGCTATGTTATACTATAAGACACAAAAGAACTTATTTTGCTTGAGGTACAATCGTAATACTGTACACGCAGAATACTTCGCGAGGTTTTTATTTTCGCAAATTTCACGAGTCAGGTGCTATTCGCGAAATTAAAAACATGCGAAAATTTTGACTCTGATCCCGATGTGAATGTGACATATGCGTGTACAATTCTCCATTCAGTAAAGGACTCCGCGAATTTTACCACTTGCGAAATCGCACAAATTTAGACTCACGAAATATATGGCATATACAATACTCCTTTGCCATATCTGACGAATGAGGTAAGATTTCATATTTCCACTGTACAAGTGAAGTTGTATAAACCTTTGAATAGACAAATGATGATGCCACACATTGGTAGAACAAAAGCCACACAGCCAAACACAAGGATACATTATTCTAATTTACATCATTAGCATCCTGGAGACACCATGGATAAATCAAATGCTACCTACCTTACTTCTCCCGAATGCTCTCGTAGCGTCCTCGTCCGCAGCGTGAAGAGAATGGCGGGTTCGCGGTTGATGCTGCACAGAGGCACGAGCACGGCCCCCCTCTGCCTCACGTCCTTGGTGTAAAACCTGCGCAGTGTTCTCTTTGACGAGAGGTGCGTCATGACGCGCTCGCGATTCTCGGCTGAAAAGGCGTCGAGGAGCGTCAGACTTTTAGACCCGGTCATTCCCATCGCCATACCGTGCAGGGTCGTGGCCTCCCTCTTGTGGCTGTCCGATCCGGCAGTGTTCGGTACAAGGTGAGGACCGCTTCCAGGCGAGACTAGGTTGTCGTTTGCCATCAGACTGTGTTGCCCGTGCAATGTGCGGCGACTCGCCCTCTCTGCTGTATGCCTTGATTCACGAGCTGAAGTCTGTAGTCTACAACCATTGTAAATATTACACTCAGCAATGGCACGAGTACTGTCGTGATGCATTGAACAAACATGGGAGTCATTCAGTGAGTTTTTGAATGCTATATGGCTCAGCGAATTTGGATGCCTTTGATAGTGATGGCAAGAACTTGCTATAGGAGCACTCATTTGAGCCAATACAGTGAGCCGTCTTTCATTATTCTGTTCACATTTAGGCAAAGTCCCATGGCAACAGTAAAGTTGGCTTGACGTTCGACAGGCAAGATGATGGAGGCGATGTCGTGCATGTCCTCTGCTGATACCCCTTACACAGAAGTTTAGGTGAGACGGATACGACCACATCCTTCGTTCTGAAACTTAAAGTAGATATTAAACACATCCTATATACGTATGGAAAAGATTATAAACTTGATAGCAGGGTAATGCAAATATTATACAATTGCAGAAAAGTATGTATTCCGTAATCTGCAACTGGTTCAAACTTCAAACTTATGCAAACATTTTATGCAAATTGTACTGCTACAAAAACAAATCAGTTTTGATTCATGTTTCAAGAGTACTTCATGCTAGGACATTCCAGATAGACTTTTTAAAAGCAAGACGCCTGTAATTCAACCATGTAACCACAACGGTATCCAAAATTAGACTGCCATATGCCAGCCACAAGTAAAACCTATCATGCTTTTGCGTGTGGTCAAATTTTGGCATGGGAGGTCGTATTTAACTCATCAATTCGAGCAGAAATGGAATATTGGCAGGACCAAAAGTTGAACGCAGTCAGTCTTCAACATTATAACTTCACCTGTAAGTCTTCATATTACAGAATTTTTGTGTATTCATATTGATATTTAGGCGCTATACTTCGCCTGTCATGATCATATCTGCTACAATGCGCAGCCCCAACACTGCGTGTTGGGGCTGGTCGCAGTTAGCCTGACCCCGTTCGGCCTATTCGGGTAAGTTCTGAGACTGAACGTTTTTGGTTAATATTTCCCATTTTCGTCGTTACCCATCGAATATCTTGTTATTATAGCGTTTTTCCGCACATTTCCTAGGCATACGTTCACATTTTGGAGCAAAATTTGACAACTTTTGCAGGCGTACCAGAACTTTTGGGGGGCTTTAACTTCATTTCTGAAATTTACTTACTACTAACAAAAAATGGTACGTGTGGGACTGAACCTCATTATTGTTCTCTGCCGCCACAAGGGACGCCTTGCGTAATTTCTGCACTTTTGACACGAAGAAAACATGAAATAACAACTGGTGTATATGGCTACATCAGAAATACGGACAATACTCACATTACAACAGACTGAACCCTGAAAAAAAGAATGGTACCGCTGCACCGTAGCACCTACGTCGTGATCTCACAACCTCTTCGAAGGCTCAGTCTACACGCTACACGTCTACGTCCAGTCTGCCCTGCGTGGATGTATGCCAGCTCACGCCACAAGCGCTACGCTCGCTCACCACTCGATCAAAGCAGGTGTTGGTACCATAGATAGTGTGTACATACAATCACGTGAACCATGGCATGAAATCGTGTGTGTCATTCTCTGTCATTGCGTCATTGATAAGCGTGGAACACGGAGTGCAGGTACAATAAATATTGGACCAGCTGTTCGAAAAGAAAGAAAGAAAGAAAGAAAGAAAGAAAGAAAGAAAGAAAGAAAGAAAGAAAGAAAGAAAGAAAGAAAGAAAGAAAGAAAGAAAGAAAGAAAGAAAGAAAGAAAGAAAGAAAGAAAGAAAGAAAGAAAGAAAGAAAGAAAGAAAGAAAGAAAGAAAGAAAGAAAGAAAGAAAGAAAGAAAGAAAGAAAGAAAGAAAGAAAGAAAGAAGAAAGAAAGAAAGAAAGAAAGAAAGAAAGAAAGAAAGAAAGATCGATATCTTTACCTGTCGAGGGCAGTTAGTTTTGAGATCGGAACTAGACATTATGTGTACCTACCAGGTAAAATTCTTACACTTCTAGTATGTAACCTCTGTGGAATATAAACTCTGACAGCTCTCTCAGGTTGCACCGTGTAATGAAAGTCAAACAAAACAGTGAAAGTTTGTGGACCGATAGCACAAAGTGTATCCCAAAGTCACTGATAATGATAATAATAGATTTTAGAACGCATAATGCAAGTTCATTTTCAAGTCAAGTTCAAGTTCTTTTATTTAACACTTGGCATAAAACATATAAAGATACACCACAAAATAAGACAATACAAAGATCATGACACTTCATGTACAAAAATGGAGAAATTATGCAAGTGTAAGGAATCAGCAGAAAGGCCGAGGCCTTATATAAAAGCTGAGACCCTGAGATAATTATAACAATTATACACTAAACAATACACACACACACACACACACACACACACACACACACACACACACACACACACACACACACACACACACACACACACACAGACTCACACGCAGTAATCACATAACACGTCTATAACTGTATGGAATTACAATGTACAGAATACCTGATCATACACACAAGCAATGTTCCAATTATATAAATGATATTGTTTCCTATGAAAATTATTATACATCATTCAACAAATATTGTTTGTATCTCCAGTGACTTTTCTGAATAGTTTCTGTCAAATGATTCCAAATGTGTGGTCCTGAGAAAAATAAGACAGATCTCTGCCACAGGATAGTCTCTATAAATGTACACATGGAAACAAATTGATAATTCAAACATTTCTATGTACACTTACTATCAATGATATAAAAATAACGATACCAATAGTACGGATCCGGGAAGGGGCGTACCGGGAACGACCCCCAGGTCTTTGTCTGATATCAAAAGGAATAATAATAAGAAAAAATATGAAAGGAGCTCGTGCTCTCTCTTTAAAATTCGATTTTAGAAAATTGCGCTGAAAATCTGGAAGTGGCACGAGAAACGTATAAAAATGCACGGGAGCCTTGGAGCCTTTTTTTTTTCCTTTCTTTCTTTCTTTCTATTGCTTGTCAGCTGAAGAAACCCGGAAGTGGCACCAGAAATATATATATATATATATATTTGCGCCCCCTTCACTGAATTCCTGGATCCGCCCCTGATGGGTAATGTAGACATATGGAATGCCCACAAGCAATATTGCTCAGTGAGCATATAAGTAAATGTATATATATATATATATATATATATATATATATATATATATATATAATCTCCCTCTCTCTTACATCAATAAGAAGAAGCGTGATGGCTCAAGCATTACAATTCCCAAATATTACGATGAAGATTACAAAGAATAGAAAATTTTAATATAGGCCCTATGGAATGTTGTTATAAGTAGTAGATATGAAAATATTAAAAATTACAAAATTAAACCTTGATTAAGAAACTGAAAAGGAAAAAAATCATGTGAAGAAATGCGGGAAGATTCAACTTAGAAAAACATAACGGTTTTATGTTGATTGAATTCGAACGCTCAAAGCGCGAAGGTGTGTGCCTATGAATGGAATTGAAATTGGCATTTGGAACGAAATTGAACGTCTATAAAACAGCAGCTGGCGCTACACTGAACGACATTTTCGCGTCATTAAATTGAATAAATTTCTCTCAAGTTGAACTTAAAAGGAATGACATGAAACGGCAATGAGCACTCAAAGACTGGAAAATGAACCATAAGAGGAGAGTGTTGAGAAAAATAACCTGAGCTTTGAATGAAATAGGAAAGGAATGACTCAAAGAATGAATTAATGAACAACGAGAGGAGAATGTTGACAAAAATTGCTTGAACGTGAACACTTATTCATGAATTCAAATGAAAAACTGATGAAGTTGTTCGGGAAAACATATAATAAGGACGGTGTGAATAAAAAAAAGCAAATTGTCTTGAAAATGTTTAAAAGTTTCGAGTTTATTTCATTCCTTTTCCGTCTGAAGATAATGAATATTGATAGTAAAGGAGGTTAAACATAATCTATAGCTGTTTGTTTTAAAAAGGTGTCGGACAACAAATTAACAATAACACGTCCAAAACAAAAGTAGGCCTACAGTTTTAAAGAGTAAATGTAGACATGTGGAAATAAATGAGAATATCATCATATGCACAGACATTATGAAAGAACAGGTATATTATACTGTCCTATATATTTTCCAGATTATACGTAGACAATAACTGATGGTGGCAAAAGCATATTGAGTGTGTCTCTTCTTCAATGACGAAAACAATTGTAATTATATTTAGAATTAGACAACTTGAGGCTATACTATAGACAAATCTTACAATGATACTAACACTCTATATACTTCCGCGTTTCAACTTATGGTCTGGAAGTTTGGGGATGTACAAACCATTCATATCTACAATCTGTATTTTTTGTTACGAAAGAAATTAGTGCGTGCAATCTGTTTCAAATGACCACGAGACCATATTGGCCCTTTATTTCATAATTTACATGATGCTATAATTCATCACTATTTGACGATGTGTCTGATTATTGTTTTAATCATTGAACATGGTTATGATACAAGGCGATTTCATCAGCCAGCAAAAATCAATTAATGTCTGAAATTGAAAAACAATCCATGCCATATGCGGATATGATAATTTAGAAAGGTTTATCAAATGATCTAAAATTTACGTAACATTTTTCACTTTTAGAAAATCATTACGAAAATATCTGGCAAACAACGTTTGGGGATGATCCCCCATTAAAAAAAAAAAAAAAAAAAAAATCATGCGCATCATTACATTATATCTGCATATTACAAATATACGTAATACATATTATTTTCCCCCTTATGTTGAAAGGACTGGCCTTGAGTTGACTAGCCTGCTTGCTATTGCTGGTTCTTTTTTTTAACTGTATAATTTTCTTTAACTTTTTTAAATATCGTTTAATAAACAATATTAAAAAAGACCAAAAAAAAAAAAACCAAACAAAAACAAAACAAAAAAGACAAAAGAACCCCAAACATAATATGTTTGTTTTCAATGTTACTATTTGGTAAATAGATTATCGGAGAACATATAAATTTCGGAATAGAGAAGCGTCGGAATAACGGACTTTCCTTCGGATGAATACGACAAATACTCTGTCCAACAAACCCTATTCCATTTGGAAACTTTTGATTGTTTTATGCTTGTTATCGATGTTACCGTTCAGTAAATAATTTTCATTTCATTTCAATTCAATTGGGGTCGTCTTTGAATAGCATATCAGTATGAAGGAACATGTAAAAATTGTCTGCAAATCGGCTATGGCAGCAATCAGATGCATCAGTCAAGTCAGAGGTTTCCTCACAAGTATATAAAGCTATCCCACTCACTCTGGTTCATGCATTTGTCACCAGCCGGATAGACTCCTGCAACAGCTTGTTGCATGGCCTTCCTTCTACCGACATCCACCGCATGCAGATGCTGCAGAGCATCGCAGCCAGGCTTGTCACACGAACTCCTCGTCAACAAAGTAAAACCCATACCCTCAAAAAATTACTACTACACTGGCTACCTGTTGACAAACGCATAATGTTCAAACTTATATTATTGACCTACAAGGCACAACATAGTTCTTCCCCAACATATCTGGCAGATTTGCTCAAGCAGTATCACCCTCCTCGCAACCTTCGCTCAAGCACCCAAGCGCTTCTTCACACACCCAGAACCAACACGTCATATTACGGGGGCAGATCTTTTGCAGTTGATGGACCTAATCTTTGGAACAATCTCCCACAAAACATTCGACGTACACACAATTTTGCAAATTTCATATCCAGTCTTAAAACTCACCTTTTTCGTCTTCCATGATTAAGGTTAACATTCATTACCCCTTTTGTTAATTATTGTGTTTATTATGTTGATTGTTATATTTTGTTAGTCATTTGTTTGTATGTTGTATCTTTGTCTTTATTGAACAGCGCACTGAGAAGCATGTGCTTATTATGCGCTTTATAAATGTATTATTATTATTATTATTATTATTATTATTATTATTATTTCATGATCGGAGATCATTATTTTCAGAAATGCCGGAGTAACGGACCTTCGACCTTCGACAATGATAACTAAAAAAGCACTCTGAGAGCACAGACCTCCGCCAAGCAGCTACTTTCCATCTATGATCTTGCTCTTCAGTGATTTCTACCCACTGAAAATCATCCGATTTCCCAATATAGAAGCCTTTGTTACGTCATAAACCCTCAGATGCTCGCATGAAAACCTCAAAATGCGCAGCTTGAGCTTCCAAGTTCATTGCCCCTACCTGGCAAAATATGGAAAATCCTTCATAAAATCCATAAAAATTTCCGGATCACTACCAAAATTTAATCATCTGTTCTTTGTGTCATTTTCAACCTTTCCTGCAAGTTTCATCCAAATCCGTGCAAAAGTTTTTTTTAGTTATTTTGCTCACGGACAAACAAACAAACTAACAAACCAACAAACTAACTAACTAACAAACTAACAAACAAACCAACGGTAACGAAAACATAACCTCCTCCCTTGGCGGAGGTAATAAAGGGGGCGCTCGCCCGGTGAGTCCCCGCTTGGATTCGCCACTGGATGGGTTGTGTCAATGATGCTGATGAGCACTTGAACACAGCTAATTGATTGATTGTCATGTGTTCGCCTACCTTTTTATAGCTTTTTCTCTGGAGATAGTCTTCTAGAGGGAGATCCAGCTCTTGAATATCCTATGAAGTGTAGTTAGCCTTCGTGTGAGGCGTCTCCTCTCTGTGTTGTCCCGTTGCAAGCATCCTTGTTACACTAGACCGAGGAGTAAAGTCTCCAAGGACGAACCTTGCTGCCCTCCACTGCATTTTCTGCGAGAGGTCCCTGGTTTTCTTGGTTTTGGGGTTCCATGCCGAGCTGGCATATTCCAGGTGGGGTTGAACTATGGACTTAAGTAGAGGTTTCTTTTTTCTTTTGTACTTTTGTCTGGAATAACGAACATTGTCGGAATAACGAGCATCATCCATTCCTAGTACATTGTACATCTTTGTGATGCTGTGTGCTGAACCCTCAACCGTTTTGTCCTAATTACTTTGCACATTGGTTTCAGCAACTTTTGAGGCAGAACAGACTTATACCTAAGGTCGACGTTGTAGACATTGATCACCACATTAAAAAAAAAAAAAAAATCACAATAGACATTCTAAAGCTAGGTAGTCGATTACTCAGAGACGGACAGGTTGATTGCCAGACGCTGATTACAGAAAGACAGAAATAGATAAATACAATCATGTAGGTATGAATAAATGCAAAGATAGATGGATGTGTAGATAATAGGATACAGAGATTTGGAGGAAGATAAAATGTCTCCCTTGGTATGCTTCCTGTTCTGTTTTCTGACAACCTACTGGTCGAAATTTGCATGGCATGGGATTGCATTCCCATAGTGACACAAAATAAGAGATTAATTTTAGTGATGATGAGCGACTCAGGGCCCTGTGGTAAGTGGGCTCTGGAGCGGCTCAGAGCCTTGAGAGCTCAGCGCGCGTCTATAATCTCGATAGCGCCATCTCTTGTCGATATTAGACAACGCTAGTGGTGATCGGACATGTATGTTGAATACGTCGTCTATTATAGCTCTCGTACGTAAAGTCGATCGTTGTCTTGTTTTTATTTTACTCGCGGAGGAGATCGAGAGAATTATACGGAGGTTCAGTGGCGAGAAGGTGGAATCAGACATGTATCTTCGCTACTAAACTGTGGCTGGTATGTGGTGACCAAGCACTGTTGCATCTTACGTACTGGTTTCATGAAAGGTCGATTGGCTAGCTAGCGGTGTCTACAATACGTTCGGCTAGCTGCTGAAGATTTCGCGGTCGGTATTTCACCCGTACTGTACCGGTGTACATCTGCTCCTACCTCCTACCAATCCTCGTCTAGTTAATATACGCATGTGCCATACTGATTGTCCAATTTAGCTAGCTCTCGCTCGCTGCTCCTATTCCCCATGCACCGAGCTAGCTGGTGTGGTAAACTCGACTTGTATGATTATAGGAGGGACTGATGATAGTGACAATATAGTGTTGCCTCACGACTGACCGAGTTGAACTAGCAGTTTGCACATCGTTTTGTTCATAGTGAGGATACCTGACAAGCAAGCTTGACGAATGATTGATATGAGAATGGATATCGGAGTAGATTAACGTTGGAAGCTCCATACAGCTAAATCATGGCTCTTACCGGAAAAGAAGGTAAGTTGCTTAGTTGGGGTGTTTAGTGAATAGTGTACTGATTGATACTGATAGTAACATTCATCATGTTCACCATTTGAGCATAATTTCTTTCCTGCTGAATGAATGCCCGGGTCTATATGGATACGTTCGTTATGTTTCAACATCTAATACCCCTTTCAACAACAGACGGCACAAACACAAGGCTAGCTAGCATTCTTAGTAGGGGAGCTACAGCTGTGTTTTGCTTTGTGAGCAGGAATCCCTAGAACTGTAGTGTAGACTACAGCAGAAAAGAAGGGGAAAGGAGAGGGAACGACTACTCTATTGCTAATCTCGTAATGCATGACCTTTCTGTCTCTACACTTACAGTTTAGAGCCTACCGGTCGCCGTAGGCTTTCTGGTCCTATTTCGCTTGAGTGCAAGCTAGCACAGCCAAGCCTCTGCTGCAATCTCTCCCTCTGATGCCATACAGCCTAACATTAACACTCCAGCAAGGGTTCACATGAGCGTACACTTGTTTGGGGAGGAAACATTGCATTGATTGGGGACTGTAGACGGTAGCTACATGTAGTCTACAGCTTACAGCCAACAGTAAATGGAAAATTGCTGTAGGTGCTGTAACAGATTGAGATTGTACCATATGTCCCCAAAAATTTACAGTGGGACCATGCGCAACGATAACTTTAAAAATAGTGAATCATTCCAAATACAATTTCAGGGTATGAAAAATAACTCGTCACGGGTGTATCCAGAATTTTTTTCTGGGGGGTTGTAATCACAATTTTTGGACCTTTACCTTTGCGAGGGAGCGGAGCGACCGAGTGGGGGGAGGGTGTGGAAGGGGGGGTGTCCCCCCTCCCATGGTAGGGAGTTTTTGATTTTATATCTTAAAATGGGGGCATTTGGTGCATACAAAAGTGACTTTTTCAGCATATACTTAAAAAAAAAAAACATTTATGTTAAAATTGGTGATAAAACCTGTGTTGGTCACTTACAAGTTCGTTAATCGGTAAGTTGAAAACTGCATAAGTGCATTTAAAAAAAGTTGCTGACTAGCTAACCTTATACCTTCCTGAAGTACATAGACCCCAGGGTAAAAAGCCCTCGAAAAACAAAAATTGTCTTTTACAAAAAGTGGACCTTTTGAATTTTTTTTTTTTTTTTTTTTTTGGGGGGGGGGGGTGTCGTGCGACCCTCCCGACCCCCCCTTGCATACACCCATGCTCATTACCCACATCTTACAGAAAACCCCATCTGATTTGCTTCAGTAGTCAAAGAGATTTGAGGATCTTTGTAGTAGAGCATGTCAGGAATCCCTTCCCTCCAAGTTTTGTCCATTGTGTTCACAGTTCCAAGAGCATCAAAGTGCTGAACTTGGAGAAGAAACAGGCCCATGACATGCTTTACAATAATCCACATTTCTCTGTGACCACTTAACCAAACTGAATGGGGTTTTCTGCAAAATGTAGGTAAGAAGTTTATACATGTAGTTTTATTCCCTGAAATAGCATTTACTAGATTGTTCAATCACTTTTGAAAGTTATCAATGCGAAAATCTATTATTTTTTGGACGTGCTATACAGTACAGTCTGCAGTTGCTATGGATTCTACAGCTGTATGTACAGTTTGTTGTGTAAAATGAAGTCTAGAACATAGTCAAAATCGCCAGACTCTATCTGGCTGTAAAATATAAGTGTTTTCCTCTTGTTTACCAACATGTTGTTATCATAAAAAAAGTCTTAATATACAGTAGACCCTGAGCAGACAGCTACAAATACAATTTACATAGGCCTAGACTATTTTCTTGTATTGTTGTATTTTTTATTTTTCTTTAACTACAACTGTAGCACCATGTACTTAACCCGTTCAGGACGGACTGATTTTGCTACAACACGCATTTCCCGTAGACACCTGCCCGAGTATACTTGGGATTTGTCCTCAACGGGTTAAATCTGTTAATACACACCCTTCATACAGGCACTTGCACGTATGAGAGTGCCCGTCCATTTATCTGTATGCACACACAAGTCATCTGTAATAATCTTCAGGACTGAAGGAGCAGAATAAATTAAGAGAAGAACGAGAAGAAGGACCAATTTACTAAGTTATACAGCTAGGAATCATTGTATACCATTAGGATCTTTTCAGAAATTGTATGGCAATGCCAAACCAAGGATGTATGAGACCTCCTTGGCCAAACCAAGAATGGGTCATGCACACTCATGACCATAAAATTACATATTAAAAAAATTGTAATTTATGTTTTAGAATTTTAACTATCTTTTGTGCTTCAGCTCCTCCATGAGATGATTCATGATTCTGCTTTGGCTCTGAATAATGGGAATGTGTATCATAAACATTGCTAGATGTATAAAATTCACATACTACCGGTACATGTAGTATGGACAATTGTCATAGAGGCGTAGTATTCTCAGTACAATGTTTGCACAACTGTACATGTGCAGGTGTGTACATGTACATGCTGAAATTTGCCCCTTGGGAGATCGTCTATGCTGTAGTGGCTTTCAGTACTTTTGAACTGTGATTAGTGCATGAATGAATTCAGAAGTTTCTCCTTAATATGTATACCTTTTTTTTTTTCATTCTGACAGAGGGGACCACAGAAATGGATCATATCAGTCACTTTATATGACTCCCAATTAAATAGTCTGTGTGTTGAATAATTTTGATGACTGAGAATGATTTAATTATCAAGATAATTTAAACAACTAGTAGCCTCAAGGATCTATAATTTTCTTGACCTATTGATATACATTGTACAAATGTAGTTTCAGAGAGAGAAATTTAATTCTTGTTGAGTTGTAAACACTTCCTGGCAGTTCTTCCTTCAAAGAGGAAATGAATAAAAAAATTATTATATGCACATTTGAAATCAGTAAATAAAGAAAGAATTGAGGTATGTCATTGTCAGACCACAAGTGAAACTAGTGCATACGTACTGTTTACAGAATTCTGTGGAAGAGTCATTTGGCATACAGCTTGCTAGAGAGCTACTGTATGCAGGTACATTACTCATTGATTTAGTGTACAGTGTAAATAGTACTTAATCAGTTGGCTTGTTTTACCCGAACTGCCACAATATTTTGTGCAAATAATTGAAATGTTTTGTTAGTGTAAATTTATGCTATTGGTGCTAGAATTGGATTGCAACAATTCAGAATCAAGCAATGGGCTTATACAGCTGTAGTATATTTGTCATTATGAGAGATTATTGAAAAGATATGTAGTTTATTCTTTACAATCTACTGTCTACTATCATTCAATATTAACTAATCATATGTTGTTGTTTTATAGAAAGAAAGAAGAGAGAGAAACTAATCATACACGTGTAAATATTGAGAAGGCGCTGGGACATATACAATTGAAGAAAAGGTGAAAAATTATAGAAAAGGATGAAAACAATATCAAGCTCTGACAGTATACGACAATTGTAGTAGCTTTGATAAACCCTGTCATTCAGAGATGGTAGCCAGTGAATATTGAAGACTGGAGGAACTGTAAAGGTTCAAAGGTCAGGAAAGAAGTTGCACTCATCTTGTGAAAGTTGTGCTGAATATTCCTTTACAAAAAACAATAATACACCAACAACAACGATAACAAAACAAAACATGTCACTATGCAGGGCTGCACACTGGCACCGGTCCGACGGTCAAAGACCGGTAAAAGTCACTGTCGGACCGGTAACTTTTCAGGAAATCCACAAGTTACCGGTCCGACATGACCAATAAAAAAAAAAAAAAACATTGGTGGGGTCAGTAGAAAGAAAAAGAGCAGCCCCGATCAGGGAGAAACAGAATGCAAGATATCGCACTGTTCAACAAGTTTTACGCAAGTTTTCGTTTATGTCTACCGGTGCACTTTGTACAGTAAACATACATTAGTTTTGAGCACTAGCAGACCAGTTATTCGCCCTCGCTTGCGCATTTGGCGCTGCTCACGCACTGCCATGCAATGCAATACGTGTACATGCAGAGCATGTACAGTGTAACTGCTTTTCGTTTGCTTGCGATCGGCGGTCATGCCAGACAAGAAGCATTGATGGAAGCGCACGCATTTCTGGGTCATTTTACTCATGATTTTTTAACGCAAGATCGATCCGATCCCGGCTTCGCAGCAGCGTGGCAGTTATGTTAGAACTAATTTACTTGTGTCGATTTTCAGAAAAAGTAAAAACACATTCGATATTCAGCGACACAGTAAATGGATCTGATTGCGTTCATTTTCATTTTACACAGTCATTTCACAAATGAATATTTTCATTCGCTCAGAATGGTCTCATAATGAAGATAGGCGCAAAAAGGATCACGAAATCGGCTCTTCCGTGTACTTTTTAAGAACGCATGCACAAAATGTGAAGAGATAATACTATAGGGAGGGGAAAAAAAAATCATGAAATCATGGCAGTCCCGCTTACATATTTGAGGTAGAAATCGTCCCAAAAAGGATCATGAATTCGACCGGCCGCATCGTATCTTTCAAAAGCTTATGTACGAAATGCGAAGAGATTACAGAGGAGAGAAAAAAAAAATAAAGGACACATTTTGGTGAGTGCATCATATAGATTACAGCCGAAAAGTAATTCATGAAAATTTCGGAATCCCGTTGGAAATTGAGTAAGCAATTATAGGCGCAAAAAGAATATCGAATTCGGCCCTGCATGCAATGTATAATTTTGAAAACGCATGCACAAATGCGAAGAAATTATCTGGAGAACGCATTTTCAACCATTCTAGCTGGTGCGTGCATCACAAAAGATTACATCTGAAGTAATTCATGAAATTGCCACAATTCGGCTGATATTTAATGTACAAATAGGCGATAAAAGGATCGTGAATTCAGCCGTGTCGTATACACATGAACGAAATGCGAAAAGATTATTGGGAGAAAAATACAGGACACATTTTCAACCCCTTTTGGCCCGTGCATCATAAAGATTACAGCCGAATAATAATTCATGAAAATGGTCATCGCAATCCCGTTGAAGTTTGAGGAAACAATAGGCGCAAAAAGAATCATGATTTTTGGCCGTGTCGTATATCTTTTAAGCACGCATTTACGAAATGCGAAGAGTTTATCCGGGAAAAATAAAGGACACATTTTCAACCCATTTTGGCTCGTTATCATAAAAGATTACAGCCGAAGTTATTCATAAAATCATCGCAATCCTGCTGATATTTTAGGTAGAAATAGGCGCAAAAAGGATCGTGAATTCGGCCGTGTCGTATACCTTTCAAGAACGCATGTACGGAATGCGAAGAGATTATGGGGAGAAAAATAAAGAACGCATTTTCAACCATTCTCGCCGGTGCGTGCATCACAAAAAGTTACATCCGAAGTAATTCATGAAATCGCCACAATTCCGCTGATATTTGAGGTAGAAATACATTTGTAGGCGCAAAAAGTATCATGAATTCGGCCATGTGGTGCATCTTTTTAAGAACGCACTTACGAAATTCGAAGAGTTTATCGGGAAAAATAAAGGACACATTTTCAACCTCTTTTGGCGCTTGCATCGTAAAAGATTACAGCCGAAGTAATTTATGAAATCGTCACAATCCCGCTGATATTTGAGGTAGAAATAGGCGCAAAAAGTATCATGAATTCGGCCATGTGGTGCATCTTTTTTTAAGAACGCACTTACGAAATTCGAAGAGTTTATCGGGAAAAATAAATGACACATTTTCAACCTCTTTTGGCGCTTGCATCTGAAAATATTACAGCCGAAGTAATTTATGAAATCGTCACAATCCCGCTAATATTTGAGGTGGAAATGGGCGCAAAAAGGATTGCGAATTCGGCCCTTCATGTCGTGTACCTTTCAAGAACGCATGCACAATGCGAATAGATTATCGGGAGAAAAAATAAAGAACCCCTTGTAGCGCGTGCATCAGAAAATATCACAGCTAAAATAATTCATTAAATCGTCGCAATCCAACTGACCACCAAGAACAGGTTACACAGCAAGTTCGTGCGCCGATGTTTAGAAAAAGTCACAAACGCATTTAATACAATCTGATTTTGTTCATTATCATTTTACACTGTAATTCACAAACAAACATTCTATTTTTTCCTATTTTTTTCTATTTCTTGTGCAATAAATAATGCAAGTTAAAAAAAAAGAATATTAATCTGTAAAATGTACATGGGTAAGGGGGTACGTCCATAAAAAACAAGAAAATAAGTTTGCAAATCATTTAATGTTTTTTTAGGTTGTCATTGTTGACCGGTAAATTTTCTGTTCGGACCGGTAAAAAATGGTAAAACGGGGCATTTACCGGTCCGACAGAGACAGGTTGGACTGGCAGAAAAAATGGGTTAGTGTGCAGCCCTGCACTATGGTTATAGTACAATGAATCTATGTATGCATTTTAAAGTTTCCAGACTCAACAACACCAAAACTCATTCTTTCGTTCATTCATTCAGTTAGGTCTTGGAATGCTCTCCCAGACAATGTTGTGATGGCCCTCTCAGTCAATGCTTTTCATTGCTTGCTAACGGAGGGAACCCAGCAGGTTGTTCTGAGGCGGTTTTTACTAGCACCTTTAATATAAAATTATTGGCACATGCATCCTACCCCTATGACAGACACTGCATCACCAAGTTCTACAAGAATCTTCAATGTTGAAGGAAGCAGACTACCAAGAAGAAGAAACAAGAAGAAGAAGAAGAAGAAGAAGAAAGACGAAGAAGAAGAAGAAGAAGAAGAAGAAGAAGAAGAAGAAGAAGAAGAAGAAGAAGAAGAAGAAGAAGAAGAAGAAGAAGAAGAAGAAGAAGAACAACAACAACAACAACAAAGTACTGGTCTGGTTACATTACTGTGACATGATTTATGGTGCAAACAGGATGTTCAGAATCGATTTGACCAAGAATGTAAATTTTCCGGCTTTGAAGTCTAACTTATTTTCTTTAAAGTACTCGGCTTTTTTATCAGCCTGAGAAGCCGTGTGCAGCATGCTGCGTAAAGTTACGGTTGTGCATTATGGTTGTGTTATGAATATCAAAGATCACATACAAATTTGTGAATTTCGGGATCTGAAATAGATTGCATACCAGGTAAAAACCTTTGAGACAAGCTGATACTTTTTAGTTGACATTAGATTTGTTTGTGTTTTTGTTCGTCTACATAATTTTTTTTTTTTTTAATTCTAGTGAAATTGCATGACATTATAGTCCATTGTTGTTTTTTTCTTGAGTAAATTATTGTCCGATTTGAATGTCAGTGAATGTAAAGCAGAAAGTACAGAAAAGGCCGTTTGCTGGTTTGAGGTACAATTTTCCTGGTGTCGCATCACAATTTGCAATGCATAACTGCTGTCGACAAACTGTCTTTTGTATAGCAGTTTTCTTCCATAGAAAAGTGTACAGGATACCATTTTGAAATATGATTCATCAGCTGAAATTGCTAATTAAATTCAAGTTGGAAAATTTTTCCCTGGAGGCACATGTAGTAGTATAGCTTGTAGTAATACAAGCCAGTTGATTCATTTCCTTCATAGGCCAGTGGTTTACAAAGTACAGTTGAAGAGTTTAGAATGCAAAAAAAAAAAAATAATAAAAAAATAAATGAATAAAAAATAAATAAAAAAATCCACTGTTGTCGATTTGAGATACATTGGAGATGTGATCAGCTATGAAGAACAAAGAAAATACTAATGTATTGTTGAAGATGAGTCCTAAGAATACTCGGGCAGGTGTCTATGGGAAGTGTGTGTTATAATGTAGCAAAATCAGACGTTCTCATCGGGGTAATTCTGTTTTACTTCAAAAAGTATTTGTTATTAAATGAGTGTACACATCCATGTAGTTCCATTAGAACAGTTGTATTTTTCACGTTTTGATGATGATCTTCCTTTGAAAAATCTAAAAATGGCATGAATCTGTTCTTGCTTTCAAACTCTTCAGTTATGCCATGTAATCCTCTAGTAATTTGTCATATCCTCATTGTTTTCAGCAACTGAATCAGTCACTTGCTAGTTGTCTTTGATTCCAATACAGTGTGCTGTGACTGAGGCCAGTATAAGAATATCATTAAGTGTTTAATCTTTCACTAACGATGATGATATTGATTAAAAACACACCAACATCCATCAAATGACCAGTGCGTACCCGTATCATGTGCAGACCAGTCATGCCATTGTGCATTAACTACAGTGTATATTGTATTTTTACAGCAATGTACAGCTCTACATTTGAGTTGTTCTGAGACTTGTGTTTGGTTTTAAATGTCAGAAACTATTATGAAATAGGGCCCTGATGATAATAATTATATCAAATGATGAGAATACTACTAATAATCAATTATACTTTTACCGCACTTACTAAAGAGTTTATATTAAAAACACTATACACATACCATCATATATTATACCATAACATGCGTACAGTGGAGTCTTACAGTACTTAACATATAAACAAATAATGGTAGTGATAATGAAATGGTATTACATTGGATTGTTATTAGGATAATTTATCGAAGCCGGGTATTTTAGATCACCATTGCTAATGTATGTACACATGTACCTTACCATCATGCTTAAAGCACAAAATCTCTGTGGATGATACTGATTTGATTGTATTCATGTGGCTTTTGATAATAATAATTCCAATTGTGCCATTTCCATGAATGAAATGCTCAAGGCACACAATGATGTCATTTTAGGGGGGAGTGGGGGGGGGGGGGGGTGGGGGTAGGGATAGGGGACAGTTTGATTTACAGTGCATATTTGTACCAGCAATAACCAGAGCCTGCAACACAAAGTTGACATTTTTCCTAGAAGGAAATTCACCAGACTAAGGAAATAGGTTTGCATGATAATGGTTATTTGGAAATAAACGTTCTGCAAAAATTTACTGAATTTAAGCAAATACAAGGAAATTCATGGTTATTTCATTGCCAGTTAACCGTTAAAGATTGCTTCCGTACAAGACCTTCAATCACTGTTTTGAGTAACAATGAATTTCTGCAGTTACTTGCACCTATCCTTAATTCTTATTCAGCATGACTTGATGTAGTCCTTCCTATGATGAGGTTAAAACAAACAAAAAATTGTGTGTGTGTGTATGTGTGTGTGCGTGTGTTTAAATATGAAAGTGTCATATTTTTTTTTCATGAGAAAGAATGGAAGTAAAAGGATTTTCTTTTTTAACACAGTCGTGACAGGAATTTCAAAGAGGTAAAAGGACATTCAAAAATATACTTTTAAATTTGTCATTGCTCTAGATAGGAGAGACAGATTTCCGAATCTAGTTTTTTTTTTATGCCTCCGCCACGAAGTGGTGCCGGAGGCATTATGTTTTCGGGTTGTCCGTCCGTCCGTACGTCCGTACGTCCGTCCGTCCGTATGTCCGTACGTACGTCCGTACGCTTTCGTTTACGCGATAACTTGAGTAATACTTACTGGAATTTTACCAAACTTGGTCCAAGTATGAAGTATGATGGGGCAATTATTTGATTAGATTTTGGGTGAAATCGGCTGAAGGTCAAAGGTCAAAGGTCAAGGTCAAATCATGAAATTGTATCCATTTACGCGATAACTCAAGACTGGATGGAGCAAATTTCACCAAACTGTGTTTGAAAATGATGTATGATGGGACAATTACTTGATTAGTTTTTCAGTGAAATCAGAGAGAGGTCAAAGGTCAAAGATCAAGGTCAAATCCTAAAATTTAACTGTTTACGTGATAACTCAAAACTGGATGAAGCAGCTTTCACCAAACTTGGTCCAAGGATGATGTATGATGGGACAATTAGTTGAGTAGATTTTAGTGACATTGGCAAGAGGTCAAAGGTCAAAAGGTCAAGGTCAAATGCTACAAATGTTGCAATTTCCCCCATATCTATGCAATACCCGAAGGTATTTTCTTGAAACTTGGTGTGGACATGAACTACTGCATAAAGATTCTCCAGGGAGAGTTTCATGTCATAAGGTCAAAGGTCAAAAGGTCAAAGGTTAGGTGAAAATGTTGCAATATTACTTTTCTCGCAAATGGTTCAATGTATCTTCGTGGAACTTGGTACATATGCATGTACTGTCTGGCAGGGATTATCTAGGGAATTTAGGGGTCATGGGTCAATAGTCAGGGGTCAAAGGTCAAGGTCAACTCCTCGAAATTTCACTATTTCCCTCATATACTAGTAAATGCAATGCTTGCATTATTAGTTTCAAAACTTAATACATGCTTTACCTAATGGAGATTCTCCGGGAAATTTCCAGCCAGAAGGTCAAAGGTCAAAGGTTAAGGGTCAAAGGCCAGGTTTCAATACCCCCCCCCCCCAAAAAAAAAAAAAAAAAAAAATCTATTTTGTACCGTCATCACACTCTTTCTTCGTACCTTGGAAATTACTCAATGCATAAACTTCCCCAAAATTCCCCAAATATGTGTACCTGCACTCTTAGAAAATTATAGCAAACCCAGTTCAAGACATTTCTGACAAACCTGTCATTTCAATATTTTGCCAGTTACATTGTATGTGAAACTGTCATGGATCACACATTGTGAAGACATTTGTACTATACGCCTATTGGGAGAATCATGCATTATGGCGGAGGCATCAGTCGCCATAGCGACATTTCTAGTTTTGTGTATATTATCAGGGTCCTCTAGTAAAACTGTGTTTACAACAACAACAACAACAAAAACTACCATGGATAGATGATCAATAAATTTATGCACTTAGAAATGAATTCACACAACTGTATGTATTAAGCGCTTATTAAGTGTTTATAAATCATGATTGTCGTGGTTACAGTTGTAGATATGTCTGTATTATCATTATGAAATGGTTGTAAAAGAATTATCATTTTTTTGCTTTTGTCCGAAGGCAAAATTCATGGAAGCTGTGAGAGGCTGTAGAAATTGGGACCTTTAAAGCCAACCTTGGGAGCAACCACTGCTTCCTCTTCCCTGTTTGGACCACATTGTTGGTCGGTAACCTTGGCAACTAGGAAGACTTGCTGGGGGGGGGGGGATGGAGGATAGACCATATGACCGCGAGCACGTAATGAACAAGAGTTAGCTGTGGGGAGAGAAGGAAATTTATAATGTGTTGAGTGCTTCAGGCTGGCTTACAGTATTTGTATGTGTCACTTAAATATGATCAAATACTGAGGTCACAGTTATCCCTGTTACAAGGATTCATATGAAATTAGGACACCTGACCCAAGGAGACCCACATGTCCTTCAATGTTTTGTTTTGCTTTCTCTTCATATCTTTTTTTTTTATACTCATGATTATCTTTCATTTTCTTTATCTGAGCAGATTTATTGCACTCTCCAGATAAGTTAGCCATTTGATATGCAGTCCATCATGGGTCCAATCAGACCGATAAATCTGCCTCTTGTTTGGTGACTTCTTGTAAACTGTATGGTCGGTATGAATACGGTCAGCCCAGGCTTACAACAGACAGGATCTTTCATTCACTCTGCTGTGTGGACTGTGTGTTCTACATGTACAAATGTATCTGCGCACACGTGAATCCAGCAGTTTGAACGCGGTTGCTGTGTCTTGTAGGCGAACAGATCTCGAAGGCCATTACCCGATAAAGCTCGTAAAATGGTGTATTGATATGAGAAAAAACTCATGAAATTTGTGAGCTACACATGTTCCTTGAGTATATAAAGATATGCATGCTAAGTTTTGTGATTTCTTATAAACAGAAAAGGAGAATTCTACCCCATTTCCTGCTTGCTGTTGTGTGGCAAGTAAGTCTGCACAGCAGAGTGTTACGACCAAAATCACTCTGAGAATGATCGCACAAAAGAAACAATCAACTAATGTTCAGGCGGTTTATTAACAGTGATATTGTGGGTACAGACTCGTAATCGGTGTTCACATCAGTACAATAATGATCAATAAAAACAATTATAAATCGGTAGTGAAATCACTTACAGCCAAATTTGAAAGCAAGTAATCCTTTGATAGTGTCCAGATACGATGTTCGATGCACCGATGAATGATCCTTGACGCACCGATGAATGGTTCCTCCGACGTAACTCCAAAGGCACTGGTTGCAATAATCCACTTTATAAATCCAGGGTAAAGCCCACGATAAACAAGGTGTATGTCCACGGCGAAATGTGCAAAATCCAAACGTTATGACGACCACGTCCAGTTGATGCGTTGAATGATGATTCACTTTATAATGTCCAGCAAAGAAACCAGCCCGTCAACAGCTTTGCCGTAATAATGTCCGTTGACACTAAAATATGGAGTCTATCTCCAACGTAGGCAAATTAATTCTCTGCAGGCAAAATGTCAGCAGGCAAAATGTCTCCCAGGCCTTATCTCCACAAACACAGTTTGTATAGCAGGTCAGCAGGTAACACAGGACTGACTATAACAAGTCGCTTCAGAGCCAGAAGTGACGTAACTCTCAGAGCAGAGGTGTTGGGTACTCTGCCTACCTCAGAATTTCTCCTACTTATATACTATCCATTCACCCCTTTCTAGTACATTCTGTAATTTTCTCCAACCTGGGGCCACATACCTGAACATACTAGCAAGTCCAAATTCCAGGAATCCTGGATGACTCACTGCCTAATATGTGCATAACATCATTGCCAAAATTAACTACCAATCACATTGGGTTACAAGGGCAGTGCCTCACTCAGCCAGCACTTCCTAGAATTTTCTGGAATGGGTTAAATCATTCTAGATTGAGTGAGCTATAATGTATTTCCTGTCACATGCATACATGTACTGTAGCTACATTTTATACCACGTAGAAAATTCTCCACTGATCTGGTCAGCCTATATGTACTATATCTATATCATATAGAATGTTCTCCATTATTCTGGTCTACCCTGTGTACATACACATTAAACAACCATGCATACAGCCTTGATACATGTACATAACTACTTGTGTGTACATTTGTGACAAGAGTGAATGGAAGATGTCTGTCTGTTGTGTGAAGAGCCGACCGTATTACTGACAGTTCAGTTTGCAAGAGGCTACCAAACAAGAGGCAGATTTACAATATTATGTATTGGTCTGTGGTCCAGTGAAGAAGTTCTTTGCCACGAAAGGAATGGGCACTGGATGTACTGTATGTGTGCCTGATTACAAATAGTACCATGCTTCTGCTAGAAATTTAGAAATTAAAGTACTGTATGGGAGTAAGGTAATGGAAGCGGCATGATGAGAGCAACAAAGTGAATACTTTGAATATGTGTACTTACAAAATGTGGTTTTGCTCAAACAATGCATTTCCAGTAGATTTCCTTCCTTTATCTGCAGTGATAGAAGAGAAGCATCAGTCAATAAATTGTTCATTCGGTGACTGTTAAAAATCAATCCGTTATTGTATTCTGTATACTGTAGACAATCCGCAGCGGAAGGTGACCCTGCCCAAGGCACTCCACGACCTGGAGAAAGTGACCGTCCTTCCCAAGAAACAGGACCGATGGAACACCAATGAGGTAAGGAAGTCATATCCCTAGGAATTTCCTTGATCCTTCATAACCTTAGGCAAAAAAAAAAACAAAAAAAAAAAAAACAACAAATGAAAAAAGGGTGAATAGGCATAACATGCCATATGAAAATAGGGTTGGTAGGTCGATTTTTTTTGTTTTTTACCACCACAACTTTGCAGTAAAGCGAACACTGTAGGACTCCATATGGTGATGTAAAAAAAAACAACAACAACAACTTGTGAAAACAACCGAATGTTCTAAGAAAAAAAAAATCATGCTACAACACACGCAGATTAAACAAGTGGATAATCACACACACACACACCAAAAAAAAAAATGAAAGTTGTGAAACTCAATGAGAAAATTTAAAGATGGTGACTGCGCCACAGTGATAACGATTGCACTATCGATATCGAAATATTGTGCTATTGTGATAGCGATAGCGAAGAATTTTTTTGGGGGGGAAATCTCTAGGGTAACATTTTTAGGGTCATTTGCGTTAGCCAATACAACATTTTTTTTTTTGCCTTACGAATGAACGAGCAGTCTGCCCTAACACTAACAGTCTAGAAATGATATGTCAGCCATGGAAATTTATCTGTGGTCTCGCTGTTGCACTCCTTTATAGCTCTCCCCAGATCACGAGTTTTACTCAGTGCATATTTGGGCTGCATTTATCAACTCTCCCATGTTTTAAATGTGTTTCAATACCCACTTTCAAGACGCATAATTTGCAAACGCCTTTCGGATCATGTTTATCAAGTTGTTGAGTTTGTCGACTGTCGTGAGTTCATTGGGAGGCCTTGTCACTGCGCAGCTCCATTGCGCAGTTTGACCGAAGGAGTAGAGATGTGTACGTGTAGTTAATAGTGCTTGCCATGGGCAGGTTTGATTTTACTATGATTTTAATTCACCACTGGGTGCGTAAAATGCTACTCACACCATTGAACTGAAAATCTAATATGGACTAGTGATAACAGGTAAGATTTATGACCCTAAAACACTTCAGATTTTCAGGGCAATCATTCACATTGAACCTTGAGTAGCAGCTTATACAGTACCAAAATAGAATTCTGCAAAACAGTTGTAATCACTATCATTGCAATTGTTATTGTTTTTGTTATTGTTTTTATTAAATATTGTTGCTGTTATGATGATGATATCTTATTGTTCTTATCATCACAACTCGTTACAATTTTTTTTGTTCTTTTCAATCATAACCATCTATATGATTGTTGATAAAGATGCTATCGTCATTACAATTATGAGTAAAAGATTGGCTTCAATCTTGTTTTTGTCAAACATTCCAGCAATTCCGAGTATTCATTTATTTTTTTTTTGTCCAAGGACAAGAGGTAATCATCTTATTTCAAAGTGCCTGACTGCTCTTTCCTCCCACCTAACTTTTGCAGATGATGTTTAGATTGATAATATTCGGAGATGTGAAGCACATTATTATTTCTATTTTTTTTTTTACCATATGGAGATGTCATCGCATGGTGTGGTACTGTCGTGACGGTAATTTGCAAAAAAAAAAAGTGAGATGGGGCTCGCATTGTATTTGTGCTCCTACTACCGAAGGCCCGGCGGCAAGAGAATGCACGATGTACAGAGGATAATGAGTAATGACATAAACACAGCGACTGTAGATTACCTCCAAAATTTCCTCTTCAGGAGGAGTTGATGAGATTCCTCTTGGACGGTTTGCTGTGAGTTAGAGCTGCATGCGAGTTTACGGAGTCTGCCATTATGACAGGCATCTACATGTATGCTGAAAGAAGATGCCAGTGGTATTTCATTGTAAATGTCCTTATTTTTCCGCTGAGCGGCTCAAAAGCGTGTTTGGGGATTCTTGAAAATCGTGCTGCTCCATTGCCGTAGAATTGTATATTTTCTACAAATTCACTGAAAACAATTTGTTTTGACATTTTTATGCATACAAATCAATGTACATTTGTTATTAAGTACTGTGCAACTTGCATACCAGTGTACGCATATCACGCTTCAATTCTCGGTATTGCAAATGCGCAGAAAACTTCTGCGCATGCTGAAGAGCTCTGTCACAGATGCACTATGGGATTCCTCGGTGCCCTTGTTCGCTTCCGGTTGTCTCACGCGAGTCGCAGTTCCCATACGATTCAATGGAGTTATTTGTCTGCTTTGCTGTTGTTACCCCCTTTTTTCTTAGCTATAATTCAGCTTAAGAGTTGAAAGTTTCTAAGTTTTACTGATTTGCGGTCACTAGAGTCATGGTTCACTAACTGCAAGGCTTCAATGTGCTGGTCACATGATGGAAAGCGAAGAAATCTTCAACAAAAAATCCCTCTGGATAAAGACAGAGATCTGAGTGCATGTGCAGCCAAAACCGGGGCAAGTTTCTCCCGTGAGCTATCCCATAATGCATCTTTTTTTTCTTTTTTTCTTTTTTTTTTTTTGGGGGGGGGGGGGCGATAAATCTTGCATGGTCTCAAGGCCCTCAGTGTGAGTGATTCATTTGAGCTATTTATGTGAAATTACACATTATGGGATTCTTTCTGACAAAATGGTGTATGGTAAGGTGTCTTCCTCTTTTTTTTTTTTTTTTGTTATTCCTGACAACAAAAGTTTGGATTGTTCTGTTTTGTTTTTGTATATTTTCAGCCACAGTTATAAGGTAATCTTGTATAATGTGTAATGGTCACACATCATCGGGGAAAATGAAGCTAACTTCAACCAGTGATGGTTTATCTATAATCTACATAGAGCTATACACTCTCCGGGCACAGCGTAGTCTCTTGCTCACATTGCCGTAAATTCTCGTAACGACACTTATTTAATACAAAGCAACCAGCCTGTGTATATCTCACCCAGCATTCCTTGTTAATGAGATCACTTGAAGAATCTGAGGGGACGGCACTTCTTGCACAACCGGGTTCGTTCATCAAAGCGTGCCGGACAGACGTCAGAATGTTAATATTTACCCGCTGGTGTCGAGACGGGGGAGCTGATGAAGATGAGTTGACGGCACGCACGGCGTTGATGCTCGCGGGCTGGAGACCTCGTCACAGTGTGTGCATGTTCCAGGAACAATTTGTCAGAGGGTGAAATGATTTCCTTGGAGACACAATCATCCAAACAAAGACATTGAAGAAAAGAGTTCCTTTTTTTTCTCTCACTTTTTCTTTGTAACCTTGAATACGCATTTTTGGTCCAGTACATTGTATGTGGCCTGTCTATCTTTGTGCTCAAATTTTTCAAAGTAGTATTGCAAAACGATAAATGTCACGGGGTGAATTGATTTCCTTGGAGACATGATGATCCTAGCGAAAGAGTTGAAAAAAGGTCTTCTTTTGGAACCATTGTATATCCATTCAACACATACCTTGGTCCAGTGTGTGACCTTTCTGGTTTTGTGCCTAACATTTACAAAGTCGTGATGGAAAATGATAGTGTTCTGATTTTTTTTTTTTTTAATTTTTTTTTTAGGTACACAGACATCATTTTTTCAAATTACGCTGTATGTCGTAGATTTCTGAAGAAAAGTTTCATGCTATTCTATAGCGATAGTCTTTGAAAAAGAATTACTGTCTAATCTCTAAAAAAATGATAATAATAAAAAATATTACTGTTGGTTTTAAATTTGTCTTTTTGTGCATATTTCTAAAAAAAAAGATGCAAAGATCAAGTTTTCTCTACCTTCGTAAGTGGTCTGCATGTGATGTCCCAAAGCAAAAAGCTGTTTTTCAAGAAAATGTGTGGCCTAAAAGTGATAGGTTCTAATTTTATTCTTTTAGATCTTGTGACAGCAGCCAGGTTTGATATGAATTGATTATTTGAATATAAATGAATGTAAATGTCATTGCTGTGTGATGCAGTATAGTGGTCACTGCTTAATTAATTGGCTACCACTTAAATGGTCACTCCTGATATTGTATTGGTTGGATTGTCCATAAACATCTTCAGTGAATTTAATAGTATTGTGACCTTTTCTGGTACTTCAAGCTACATTTTGAATCAATGAAAATCTTCCATTTCAAACCCTTTTCAATCAAGTGGAAAGTACCGTGTTCAATGAATGGCATCACTGAAGATGAACCTATCTGATAATGCGGGCTAGTTAATCAGTCATCAAATGAAACTTTGTCAAACTCTTTGGTCTGCAGTTACATTGTACACCCCACCAACCATATCAAAACTTGATTTGCGTGCAGGATGGCATGCTACCATCTCTGAGTGATAGATTGAAAGCACTTCCAAGAGGGCGTAGAATTTCTGCGAATTGTGAACTGTGTTGATTTTAATGTGAAAAGGAAAGTAAACAGTCTGGAAGGGCAACTGATAAATTAGAGACATATAAGAGATATATTTATTGTACCAACGCAGAGTAATGTGCAATTACAGTAGTTTGATTTAGGTTCAAAGTTCGTCAGTGCGAATTAGAAATGAGAGACACTTGACAAAAACAGTGATAAACGTCATTGTAGGCCATTGCTTATGGAAGGGATTTAAAAGTAGAACTAATGATAAATGGATTATCTTTTCAGGCAGACACATGTTTGTTGAAATAAATGATGATTCTTTTTTTTTTTTCTTTTTTTTTTTTTACATCGAATCATTTGAAGGCATTTCTCGCAACAACTACAGTAATAATCAACAGCAGATTAAAAACCTTGGTGATACAATTTTCATAGCATACCACAGAGGGAAGAACACCACTAATGGTATCACATTGCTGTTTCGGTCCAGAATTAGATCTGTGATGAACTTGACCTAAAATTCCTCCAGTAATCGGACAGCAACAATCAATGAGCATGCACTCCAGCTCGACTACCAGAGCCAAGGAAACGAGCCGATGCGCAGCGTGCGGTCAGCCAAGGCTAACACGTGAGCTCACAGGGATTACTAATTGTGACCCACTCACGTTCAGCTTTTTGCCGGCCATGCGAACATTTTGTCATGCGACCCGGGGATTAATTGCTTGTGCTCATTGCATGTCGTCCCCCGAGCATATGGTGCATTGACTGCCCATGTCTGGGCACTGCCGTATCTATGCATATTATACATAATACATTGTGTACACCTCATGAAGTAAAAAGTAATCAGCATAATGTGGTTTTAACGCAAGGGCACATTTCAGCATTGCTGCAAATGAAAACGTCCATTGATCTTTATACATTGGCCCATCAATACTTTTATGTGAAAATGAAACAGTAATCAAACAACTGCTTTCAACTGTGTGTGTGTGTCAATGTGTGTGTTTCAATTTGCTCTTTCATAGGGGTACCTTGTACTGTACGTAGTTGCTACAAGCATGCATATTTGTTGTTTTTGTGTTGACATTTAGTATGTATTGACATTGAATTATAGTTTGTTAATCTTATGATTAGAGGGGAAGGGGAACAGCAAAAGAATAAAAAAAAACCCAAAACAAACAAACTTGGATACAGAAAGGAAAGGGGTGGGCTGGGAGCCCAACTTCTATTTGATTGTCTATATTTACTCCTCATTTTTTGTCTGTTTTGATCATGAGTACATGATTCTTGTAGCTTTTGGTAAATTACCTACATTTACTCCACACCTTTTGTCTGTTTTGAGTATGAATTATCAACTCTTGTAGCTTTTGCTGAATAATCTACATTTTCACCTCATTTTCTGTCTGTTTTGACCATGAATTCTAAACTAATGGGCATACAGCATGTAGCTTCTGGTGAATTACATGTAGGTATGCTCAGACAAACATCATACTACGTCATGGCGTATTTTCTTGTAACTTGTAAGTTTCAAGAATTCCAGTCTATTACAGTGTAGATGACATGCAAAGACATTGTCACTGCACATACTTTTCTCACGTAGGGACATCATTGAAGTAATCAACATTTGATTCTGAATTAACATACATGAGGTAGTGTTCTTGAAACTTTATTATCATTTACTGCTATTGAAGGCCTGGGTCAGATGGAGGATTAGGTTTTGAATTTGATTGCTCCCTGATGAGTTGCTTCATGTTAATATTGCCTGGCCCTTTGATTGCCATTGGGGATTGGCTTGTGTAGAAAGACAGGGCTGCACACTAACCCATTTTTTCTACCGGTCCGACATGTCCCTGTTGGACCTGTAGATACCCAGTTTTCCCATTTTTTACCGGTCCGAACATAAAATTTACCGGTCAACAACAGAAAAAACTGTGTAAACTTTTTTTGCTGTTTTTTGTTGCTTACTTTTACCCCCCCCCCCCCGAACACTCGCGCATGCGCGCACACGCACACACACATACACACACCCACACATATCAGTGCAGTGAAACACACACAACAGCAACAGCAGCAGCAATATTCAACGGTTTGACAAGTTATTCAACATAAATAAAACACGTAAGTCATGAGATGGCTTAAGTTTACTTTTGCAAGTTGTTTATAACTGCTTTCTCTGATTGTTTGCTGCGGAAAAACAAATATACAAAAATATGCACGATAACGTGTTGTTTCTCGATTCAACACACTTATAAAACTGAATGAAGTAAAATACAGTGAAACCCCGTTATAACGAGGTCCGTGGGACCGGCGATATTACCTCGTTATAATCGGTACCTCGTTATAACCGTACGCATCAAAAACAAAGAAAAACATAAGGACGACGTTATAATAGGCACCTATATACCCATTAACGAAAGTTAAGAACATCCTTTGCGTTTTATTATGGCTCATTATTATCGAGAGAATAAAGGGAAATTATTTTATATCTATATTATTTTTACTTCTATATTATATTAAAATCAGATTGTATAAAATGCGTTTGTTAAATTTTTTCTAAACGCCAGCGCAAATAAAGCAACATAAATGCGTTGTTTACCGTAACTTGCGAGATATTTTTACGCTGTTGGTGTCAAGCGGGAATGCGATAATTTCATGAATCATTTCGGCTGTAATCTTATACAATGCATGATCGTTGCGTCCAAAAGGATTAAATTGCGTTGTTGTTTTTTTTCTTCCGAAAATCTCTTCGCGTTTTGTACATCCGTTCTTAAAAAATATGCGACAGGATTGAAGTTAGAAGGTTGTGATCCTTTTTACGCAGATCTGTTCCTCATAGACCATTCTGAAAGAAAGAAAATCTTCATTGTGAAATGCGTCGTTAAAATTGTGATAATGAACAATATCAGATTTATTCAAATTGTGAAATGCGTTTGTTTCTTTTTTTGAACACCGATTAAGTAGCTTAACATGAGTTATTTAACTATTTTTACGCTACTGTCAACCGGCGAGATCGCGATGATTTCAGAATAACATACATGCGTCGTTTACCGTAACTTGCGGGGTATTTTTACGCTGTTTGTGCCCAGCGGGAATGCGATGATTTCATGAATCATTTCGGCTGTAATCTTATACAATGTATGTTCGTTGCCCCCGAAGGGATTTAAGATGCGTTGTTCATTTTTCTTCTTCGCATTTTGTACGTCCGTTCTTGAAAAATATGGGACAGGATTGAAGTTAGAAGGTCAAGTTGTGATCCTTTTTACGCAAATCTGTTCCTCGTAGACCATTCTTAAAGAAAGAAAAATCTTCATTGTGAAATGCGTTGTTAAAATTGTGATAATGAACAAACCCAGATCTATTCAAATTTTCAAATGCGCTTGTTTCTTCTTCTGAACACCGATTAAAGTAGCTTAACATGCGTTATTCAACTATTTTTACGCTACTGTCATATCCGGCGAGATCGCGATGATTTCAGAGTAACATACGTGCGTCGTTTACCGTAACTTGCGAGGTTATTTTACGCTGTTGGTGCCCAGCGGGAATGCAATGATTTCATGAATCATTTCGGCTGTAATCTCATACAATGTATTATCGTTGCGCCCGAAGGGATTAAAGATGCGTTCTTTATCTTCTTACGAAAATCCCTTCGCGTTTTATTTTTACGCTACCGTCACCCGGCGAGATCGTGAAGTCATTAATTATTTCGGCTATAATCATACAATGTACACTCATATTTGCTAACCAGCACCAGCGAAAGAACTGGAAGTTGGGACTACAAATGGAAAGGATAATAAATTTTGAGTTGCACACGCATTCCAATATCCATATTTGCTACGTGTCGCCACATGAACAGTTTTTGAGTGCGTTATCTTTTTTCCCTTGTTGCGCTGTGGTCTGACCTATAACATTACGCACGCGTGTGATCTCGCGAAAAAGAAAATCGAATGATTATGTTTAATAATTTAGTAGGAACATCTGATGGTATTAATGTGTCTTATTGCGTGGTTTAGAAGAAAACATGGAAGGAACTGTTCTCTGCAAAACGGGAAAAAGACATGGATAGCGTGAATTCGATTTTCAGTGTTTCGTTTGTCGCGTGTTTGAAAAGCGACAAGTCAAAAAATGGTACCTCGTTATATCCGATCAAATTTCTTATGTTTTTCTTTATCATGATGCGCCGAAAATGTCCTCGTTATAACCGAAATCTCGTTATAACCGAACTCGTTATAACCGATTCGTTTTGCCATAGGTTTACACGCAAAGGAAAATGGGACCGACGCTATCACCTCGTTATAAGCGGTTCCTCGTTATAACCGAACTCGTTATAACGGGGTTTCACTGTACATGTATGCTATGGGGGCACAAATGGGCATGTTATTCAACACAAACAAATAACAGTGGCAAGAGAGTGAGAGTTTTTATTATTGGAAGTTATCTGTTAATTTCATGATAATAACTTAGTTGGTCCCTATACACCATGCTTTCAACTACCATAGGATAGATATAAAAAAAAAAATATTCTCCAAAAACTTACAAAGTAGTAATAACAGTGTCATACATCTGAAAGACATGTTCATAACTTCAAGAAACAGGACGTATGATAAGTTATTGTTTGCGATTGTAAAATTTGGCACGATTGGTATAGTTTGGGTGGTACAAAATCCACATACCCTGATGCTGAATATACTCTGTATACTTTTTTTTTTTTACACTCTGTCCCTCCGGTAGGGCATAAAATGGAGGTCCCACCCATACATGTGTGAGAGAGTTACAACTGGTATGAGGTGTGCTCAGCAGAAGTATAAATTTCCTAAAGCAGCACCTTCCCCCTCCCCCAAAAAGAGGTTCATAGAAAAGCTGCTTCTGTTTGATTTTAGGTTTGTTTTAAGACAAGTTACGGTTACCAAATTTTAACTGTACTAGAAAAAAAGATTCCCAGTTAACACAAACTTAAGAAAAAGTGAGTTGGTCATGACATAAGTTCATCCATTGAAGTGAATTCTCATCTGTGACTATTTTGTGGGTTTTTTTTTTTTTTTTTTTTCTTTGAGATGGGCAGGCACATTTGACAGGGATAAGCAGCGAATTAATCCATGTAATTTGGACGACGTGCTCTCTCTGATTTCCACCACACGCTGAGTGCACCAGCTGCATTGTAGTCTTTCACCTCCGGACCGTTGAGGACCACGAACATCAGTTTCGACAGCATGTCAACCTTCAGTGAGCTCCTCCAATCACACTTGACCCGCTTCATACAGCTGAATCCACGTTCACAAGCTGCAGTGGAGAGAGGCAGGACGGTGAGGATTTCAACAAGGTGCATGAAGTTTGGAATATGTGCCTTCAGCTCTTCGTCCAGCATGATGTCCGTCCATGCGTTGTGTCTCTTCATTGTGGGCAAACTACTGACATACAACTTTGCTTCTTGCCACTCATACATGACATTTGCCAGTTCGCATTTGTGCTGCGTCAAGACAGTAGAGAAATGCCTGCAGATGAAATCTACTGCTGCGTTGCCATATGATTCAAGGTCCTCTGTTGTTTGGGGCCACTGACGGGTGTTGAGTATGGTAATTGCAGCAGCCACCTCGTCCCGTCTGAGACTTTCAAACCGTCTGGTGAGGTGCCGCTGCAGTTTACTCACCACGTCTGACCTACAAATGCAAAAGAAGAACAAACAACAAATTAGACATATAGCTGGACAATGAGACTAACTATAACTGATATACTGACAACACATCTGACACTGCTACAACCCAACAACTATCATACGTTGTATTTTTTTTTTTTGTTATGAAGACTGAAGCTAATCTTGTCCTCCCCCCCCAAAAAAAAAAAAAAATAACAAAAAATGGTTAGCCTTTAGGCAATGGTAGTAGTCATAAAGCAGATCAAGCTTCAGCTCTGTATTCTTATTTTTAGAAAAAAGTCATATGACTGTCAATTTTTTTTCTTCCTAAAATCTAACTTCAATTCTAATGTGAAAATACCCGGTACGAAAAATGCAGGTTGTGTTTTAATTTTATAATTTTCTGTTGAAAATCAAGTACTAGTACTGATCGGTAATACTGATTACCTGTTTGCCTCAAACTCCTCTTCCATCTCTGTCCTTTTCAGTTGTTGTCCCCTGAATACAGTCTGGTCCTTGGATTCTCCCATCTCATCCAGGAATGACTGGAGATACATTCCTGGCTTCTTTGCCAGACTTCCTAGTTGGAAGGAGGTTGCGTCCACTGCACGCGAAGCTTCTGCAAGGCTGGATGAATCCTTCTGCAGATTTTGGCTCAACCTGCAGAAATCATGAAGACAAGAAAAAAAAAATCAAATAAGTTAACAGTTTTATATGTGTACTCTTTCATGCAATACATGTTTACGATAAATACACCTGCGTAAGTTAATTTTCCTGCTGCACTTCATAATCACTCCCGTGTCCTGCCTAAGAAAATCAAAAAAAAAAAAGTAAAACAAAACAGTAAATGAATTTTATATATCTCATCTTTATTTTTTTTCTAGAAATTTGACCCCTGACTTTACATTTTGTAATTTCTTGCATTGATTAAGTAATTGCAAAATCTGGATTGTATGTCTGAAACAAGACAGTGCAGGTACGTACAGGTGTAGAGCTAATAACAATGGAACGCAATTGTCAACATACTTGCTCATACTGTCGAGGATGTCTTGCAAGAAGAACATGAACTTGAGTGTGGGGAAATCTGTCATGATCTTCAGGATTCGTTTGGCTTTCCCTTGAATGTCAGCACTTGATCGACGGTCTGCGATGAGATCCTCTAGGTGGCTCATCAGCGGGGCAAAGTTTTTCATGATTGCATCCAGAGCATTCCCCAGATGAGCAAGCCATCTAGTTCCTTGCGTGCGCTGAGGTTTCCTGACCTTTTCACCACCCATCATTTCTGCCATCTCATGCAGCTCTCTGTACAGCTTTGGAGAAACCTTGTACAGTTTGTAGTTCATCTCCATCATGTCCAGGATGTCGCGAACCAATTTGCAATCTTTGATGACATCCCCAGCTGAAAGTTCCAGGCGATGTGCCATACAGTGAATGGAGACAATCCATTCAAAGTCCGCTTGCAGTCTTGCAGCAAGACCTCTGTTCACGCCCTGCATTGTGGCAGCTCCGTCTGCACCAAACCCAACAATAGAATCCCGCCAGTCAGTCAGTTCAGCAAGACCCAGGACTGCAAAAATAATGCGACAACGATTTACATAAATGGGTACAGTGTAATAACGAACACGGTTATAACGAAATTCCGGTTACAACGAAATAAAATTTAGGGCCGCAACATTATCAACTCTATGTATTTTTATTGTTTATTCATTCGGTTATAACGAAATTTCGTTATAACGAAAGAAAACTGCCGGTCCCGAGGACTTCGTTATAACGGGAGTCCACTGTACAAATTTAGCAACAAAAAAAAAAAAAGAAAAAAAAAAAGAAAATGAAATCTAGATATAGCAGTTGTCAACATATATCCACATTTTAGTTAGTTTCATAGTATGTTTGTAGGCCTACTTTGCATCTAAAGGCTTACCAATGTATATGCAGGATATGGATTAAAACATGCAATCTGACTTGGGTAAAACAAGAAATAATTAGCATAGGACCTTTATTAATCTTTTTTTAAATTTGTACAGTGCACTCCCGTTATAACAAATTGCTCGGTACTGGCAGTTTTCTTTCGTTATAACCGAACAAATAGAATACCTGCATATGACGAAAACAAGGAAATCACGCATATATCATATTCCGTTTGATGAATACTCATCATACACTGGAAAGTTATGTGAAATGGGATGGTACCTTTTTAATTTCGTTTGAATATTACATTTAGAAGAGAGCATAAATTTTGTATAGTTTTGTATAGTTTTTATATAGAAAACGACGGTTTAGGATTCGGTTACAGTTCGCTGTTCCAAAAGTTTGTTACTCCAAAGGCTCCTATGAAGTTTCGCCATTCCCGGGATTCCGAAGGATTGTTCACTTGAAACTTTACTCTTCCGAAGATTTGTTATGAATTCCGAAAGTTCATAATTTAGATATAAATACACTTGTAATATTATTCGTTTTCCGAAGGTTCGTTGATCGGAAAATGAAATGAGGTCTGTCATTCCGAAGGTTTGTAAATCAAGAAATGAGAAAGGATCACTTTTTTGAAGGTTCGTTGTTCCGAAGTTTTTTTTTTTTTTTAATCCGAAAATGAAATAAGGTTCGTTATTCCGAAGGAAAAAAAAAATGAGAAAGGTTAGTTATATCGAAGGTTCAGTTATCTTATAAGACGATTTTAAGGTTTGCAATTCCTAAGCTTTGTTAGTGGTCTCACCTTCTTTTCTTTTGGATTAATGAGACGTTTTTACCTTTTAAAGTGTTCCGATAAATGAATGTTTGTATCATTTTCGGACAAACGAACCGTCGTAATATTTGTTTGTCGAATTAACGAACCTTATAATAGCGAACCAAAAATTAAAATGTTCGTTATGACAAACCCTATTTCGTTTCCGAACTAACGGACATTTAGGTGTATCAGAATATGTGTGTTTTGTATTAAAGAACCTTCGGAACAGTAAATCGAAATTTCAGATGATTGTATTACAATAAAGCAAGTTCCCCTCGGAAACTGTGCGTGACACACGGAGCGAGCACACAGTGATTTGAAGCGTTCGCCCTTGCAGAGACGCTTGTGAAATGTTTGTTTTATATACGTATTTTCGGAAGCGATCCGCATTTCGTTATCATTGATGAGGGAACTCAATTTTTTGTTTTTCTTTTGTCAGTGGCACTCGAAAAAGACTTCGTTTTAACGAAAATTTCCCTGTAACCGTGTTCGTTGTAAGCGAATTTAGTACCATAGACTAGTTTAATGGCGATAATTTTGGGACCAGAAGTTTTACTTTGTTAAACGAAATTTCGTTGTAACGGGAGTGCACTGTATACACATACATGTTTTGTTTTTAGAAATGGCATAGAATGATTGAAATGAATTATGAAATATCACACTTACTTCTTTCGATGGCATGCCTATGACCAATAGCATCAGCACTTTGTAGCTCCTCGATGCCCACAAACATGTTCATCGGTAGACCACTCTTCAAGTATCGGACATACACCAGTTCCAAGTCTTTGTTGCTGACATCCGTGCTGGAGTCGACTAGGATGCTAAGATATCGGGATTTCCTAACAGCCTCTAGCTCTGTCATCCTTAGGTCTACGTAGATGGGTTCAGTGAATCTTTATTTCAAAAAAAAAAAAATCAAAGAGAATTTCTTATGTTACGGAGAGTCATCAGATCAGTTGAAATATGACATTTATTTTTCTCAAGTAAGGTGTTTTGTACCCCTCTAAGTTATCTAAAGATTTGTAGATGTTTGTGGCCCAGCCAAACCTACAGTCCGAGCATTTTTTTTTTTTTGGGGGGGGGGGATATGACATTTGGACACATTTTCATTAAAATAAATTGTGTCTATATGATTCGGACACTCTGTACCTCAAACGTTGATGACATTAAACGATTATTGCGTTACTCTCTCACCTTCCCTCTCTCACCTTCCCTCTCAAATCCCACACATTTCCCTAAATAAAACCACACTGCAGGAACACTACTTGTACAAGATTAGAAGAGAATACAGAAAGATCATAGCTATAAACTGATATTCAAAATTATTTATAAGCCTAAAGCTTTACCTTCTCATGGCCTCATGACTTGTGTATGTCGCTCCAAGGTCTACACCATTCTTCCTCTGCAAATCGAGGAGCCGCACATAGCTTTGAAATGATCCCTCCTCCTTCATCACGAAATATGCAGTATTGAAGATCTTGGTCATTTTCTCCTCTTGCTCCTTCTCCATGCGCAGTACATGACTAGATATTGTTCCTGGGGTTTTTTCATCCCTCTCCTTCGCCCTCTTAGCGGTCATACACTTCTTATGAGCCTTCGAATCCTCATGGCATTGAATTGTTGACTTGCGGTAGTTCATGGATCCCGTGAAAAATGTTCCCGCAGTGTCGGCAATCAAGGGAAAGCTCTTGCAGACTGTGCAGAACATCCCTTTGTCGTCTTCATGAGATAACCAGTGAAATTCACTTTTCCAATTCTTGTTAAAGGCTCTGCTCCTCTTCTGCTCGTCGAACGTTCGCTTTTGCTCCTGTCGCTGACCAGCGGTCTTTTTTGGGGGAGGAGTATTCGTTGTGGCAGTTCGGGGAGCCATCGTCATGCGAGATCGAGAAGCGGTCGCTGAGCGGACAGACGTGGTCGGTAGGCGAGAAGCGGTTGAAGTAGCGGGGCGAGGAGCCGTTGACGAAAAGTGAAGAGCGGTCTGCGTCGCGGGGCGGGCATCCGTGGTCATGGGAAGAGCAGTAGTTAAAGCCGTTGTCTTGGTTGTTGTCCCCGCACCTTCCTTCTCGATCTCCGATTGTTTTCTTTTGGGAACAAATCCAAACGCTGACAATTTCCTCGTACTCATGATGGCATTCAATAACCAAAACAGAAACACGTGCGATATCGTGTTTAAAAAAAAAACCAAACTTGGAGCGGCTGATAGACGTGGGCAAAAGTGGGACTTTTTAATTAGTTTGACGGGGTGTTAGAGCTTTGTTGATGATAAAAGAAGACGGTAAAATAGTCAGAAGTATAACCTTGACAAATTGATTCATAATTGTGTTTGGTCACATTTTTATAACAAAATACAAAATACAAAACATTTTCTTTTATTCGTTTTATTGTCCAGGAAATTTTCGAATAAGATTTACACCCCACCCCTTATTTCAAATGGATTGATCATAGCAAGGCACGTGAGCTGGCTGTGCTGGTGCGACGTGCCTGGGGATCCCAACTTTCCCAAAACACCTCCACGTGCGAGGTTAAACCCAGGGACGATGTTTACGATTGCTATGGCGACAGTTACTCCACAGAGGTTGAATGTTGGGCCTTTGGCAATCGGTTAAGTTATGATTAATTTTCAGATTCGAGACAACGCAAAGATTAAAGCTAACGCCAGCGTTGGTTATGGTTAGCGTCAACCACGGGCTATTTAAAGTTTGAGTAAAGATTAATTCGAGGGAGCAAAAGCAAAAAAAAAAATTGGCGCTGTCTCACTTCAGGGGATTAGCTTACCGGTAGGCAACTTTCCATGGCAAAATGCAAGTTAGCAAAACAAGCGTAAAAAATATCATACTATGCTAAAATGAGTTATTGCCGAAATAATTACCACGGAAATGCTAGGGTAGGGGCTCTACGGTTTCAAGACAAGTAAGCGTGTAAAATTGTCACATCGAACGCTTGATGGATTGGTCAGTTTGCAGTGTGCATGTGTCTGTATGTGTATAATTTTGTGTGTTCTATATTAAAAGAAATGCGGAGGGATGTTTTAATACTCCGTGTCTGTTTCGCGTAGATTCATTAAAATAGTAATAGACAGTCTCCACTAGGCCCTACATTTTTTGATGTAAAATAGACATATAATTTCAAAGGTTAGGGTGTGTGTGTGCCTATGTGTGGAACTGAGGATGTATGTAAGACTGATTTTTTTTTTTTTTTTTTTTTTAATCGGAATACAATTAGTTCAGTTTTTCATCGGAATAAAATTATTGCTTGCATTCGTTTCATTGTCACGGCGATGCTGTTATCGACGAAATTCTAATATCATGAACAAAATGTTTCAAATATTGACAAAACAAAGATTTGAACACTGTTTTCAAACAACGGCCGGTTCATGAATCAAACATTTCACTAATTCGAAAATAGTCCGTATTAAACCGGAACGTAGAGGCGAAAATTTAATACAGTGTACACAAGCAAATTATTAAATGTGAAATGACTACAGTCGTAATTCTGAAATGTATCCATGATAACATTAACAGATCATTCACGCCCTAATCATTTACGACAAAACATTTCGTTCAGCCCATGACCAAATATGTTACATGTTCACACGTCCAAAATGCCCACGTGCGTTCCCCTATGTGACATAACTAGGCATGGTAGAGTAGTAGCATCAACTTCGCATTTCACTGCTGAACACACACTATGGTACATGTACTATTAAAAGTACTAGTACAACCAAGGAGCTATATAGCTCCTTGGTACAACAAAGACATATGCAACGTAAGAATTGCGCGCGTGTCGCGGTAGTGGACATGCTGTTAGTAACTGCCAAGAAGCTGCGGCTGTGATTCAGGACAACCTAGTCGAGCTTGCCTTCGGAAACAGCACGAACTGAGCGGAATATTATACAATACTGCAGATACGTTGGAGCGCACGTTCTATGCGTGCACCCCACAGAACTTAGTTTGCAGGCACAAACCCTTGTTGGTCGTATAGGAGTCTGCATGCGCCAAGACTAATACACGCACCACTACACTGCAGCCTAAGCTTCAACACAGGGTCTATGGGACAGTGCCAAAGTGGTGCATGTAGTAGTCTTGGCGCAGACTCCTTTACGACCAACAAGGGTTTGTGCCTGCAAACTACACAGAACTCACTCTGTGGTGCACCCCACTATCTCTCTAGAGCTCGCGATCTCTCTGATGTAACCACGTGGTAACACCGATCACAACGAACGAACGGGGTTGAGGGATACTGTACGCAACAAAGGACACAGCGTGCGCGATGCCATATTGTCTCACTGTACGCTCTGAAAACGAGTTACTAGTATTCAAATACACTGCAATGACAGCAGTCCCTGCGTACGTACCGTGTCAGCAGCAGGGAGGTACAGGTGGGAACAGTACGTACAGTACTTGGCATGTGCTCAAATTTGCATTGGTGGGTCCGATTGATTGTTTATCGTGTGCGTGCATGCACGACACTCACGACTGATTGTGTATTGTGAGCTAGCGTTCAGCGAGTGCGAGTATTTAGAGCGAACAGCGTAGAATCTTAGGTTCATCTGTACGCAAAAAAAAATAAATAAATACCGGTAAATAAATATGTGATTGTACTGATATTCGATGTCTGCCTCATCTTACCTTTGAACTGACCCCGATAGCATTATTTTTTTTTTTACCGGTCATTTCGGACCGGTAACTTTGGCAATTTCTGAAAAGTTACCGGTCCGACAGTGAGTTTTGCCGGTCTTTGACCGTCGGACCGGCGCTAGTGTGCAGCCCTGAGAAAGACAATGACATTTTGGGGATGATGGTCCTTGGAGACTTAATCAGAAAATGAGGTGCTTGGAAGAATGGCTAGCGTGCATTAAAGGCACCGTCCTTAGGGCCCAATCATCAGGTGGTGTGCCCTGAATTTTGAGGGACTTCATTTGTTCTCTCGTATTTTTCATTTTTACCAGCAGCAGAATGGAGTTCATTAGGATGCCACACGCAGGATGCCAAGCAACAGTAGAGCGAGCTGCGAGATACGGCCCACGGGACGTACTGTTGCAATTTTAACACGGAGCTGCCAGGCCTACTTTCGGCCGCCAGTCTTATGAGACACAACTGTACATTGGGGGGGGGGGGATGTGCGGAAGTCTTTGCAACGGAATGGGTTGACGCTGTGACATTCAGGACGTGCCGTAATGATTAAAACACCTTCCATCCCCTCTGCCCATGTTCTCTGGTGTGCCGATCTGTTCATGTTGGTTCTCGTTCCATTGCTAATTATACCAGTGAATTCAGCCAGACACCGATTATACAGAATACAGTCATATCAGTTTTACAGTACGCCAAGTATTCGGGACTCTTGAGACAATTTCACAAGTTGTGATATTGGTGGTCGATAACCATGGAGATGAAATGAGAAACAGACGTACTCCTTTTTAAGATGCAAAGATTGCAATTTCTCACCATCGCAATGATAGTCAAGGCAGTGGTGTTGTGGGGCCCACGCGATGTTTATGTATTGTGATTTTATTCTATTTTTGTTAAAGGTAGGGAATCCCATTTGCATGCCTTAAATGAAGAGTTGTATAAACACAGTGGTATGTTGAAGAGAGAATCATTTTAGAAACTCCCATAAAGTATTGAAAGTGGAAGGTAACATTTAGTACATAATATTGACCGTTAGATTTTGAATTGAATTCTTTTTGGGGCTCACCGTAAATTCCAGTACATTGCTAGGCTACCTTTGCAGACCCATGCACTGCATGTGTGTCCATCATGTATATTTTGTGAATAAAGTTCATCAAAACTTACAAACATTTCTATAAACATTCTTTGCACACACTCTATATGTTATTACATCAGATCTTATACTTTTAGATTTGTGTTTATAGATAAAAAATACAGAAGACTGCAACAAAAAGGCTTAAGTGTGGCCCGCTGACACACAGAACTACTGAGTAGTTGAGTTTTGTGCGTTATTCAAATTGTAGATAACTGTTGACTTCCACATTTCTAAGCAGTGGCCTAAACATGTTCCCTGAGGTTCATATTTAATGTTTTGCTGCATTTTGGGAGTTCTGTAAAAGGTATCCCCTACCTTTAATACCAGTTAACTTCTGAAAATTGTAAAAACGAAACTGCTGTGAAATGTTATGTATTGATATTGCTTTTTTAGAGGTGTAGCATAATGCAATCACGTGAGTAATGCAGCTGGGATTGAAATCTTTATCTACAATTGTCTATTGCAAGCAGTGATGTCACATCAGATAATATGATATAAGAATTTGACTGATTTGGTCATTTATTTTGGAAAATCCTGCGAGAATGCATACTTTCCCATTTTAAGTAATTTTTGTTGAAGGATAAACAGTATGTCAACACAAAGCAAAGAATCCAATTCATGATTCCTATTTCATTAAAGATAAAAGTTGATTCCATGTATGAGTCTACTCAAATTAGTGCAAAATCAATGAGGCACGTTAGTAGAAGTTTCATGAATATTGGATCTCAAGTAAGGACAATTTTTGTTTTTAATTATCACATATTGATTTTCCCTTTCTACTCATTCTTGCCCTTTCAGACCTTTTCTGTCCTCTTTCATTCAATTTTAGCCCTTCAGATGCTCTGCATGTCCTTCCACACCCTTCCCTGCCCCCATCACCCCTTGTCACCCCTTTCCTTCCATACATGCATTCCCCTCTCCCTCTCCCTTCCTACAATTTGTATCTCTTTTGAACCCTACCCCTTTCCACCCCTCTCCCCACTTTCCTGTCTCCTCTCACCTTTTCTCTTCCTCTCCTATTTAAACTTTCACATCACTTCCTCTTCATTTTCCCACCTCCCTGCCTCATTCTACCCCTTCAATCCCTATCTACCCTATTACACCCTATCTCCACCCCTTCCACGCCCCTGTCTGCCCCTATCTAGCCCCCTTTTACCCTTTGCTTGCCCCCTTTCACCCCTGCTTGCCCCTCTTCCCACTCCTCCTTTCTCTCTCTCCTACCACCCCTTTTCTTACCCCTTCCAACCCTTTCTTGCCCTTCCCAGACATCCTCCACTTTTTCCCAAAATAGCAAGCTATTTCGAGGGTAGGGGGAACCCTTCTTGGAGGCTCTCTACCAAATTGCACACATGTACATCGCAATTATACCCACAGCCAAGAAAGTGTGTACAGCATGTGTGTGTGTGCGGGTGTGCAAGAATGCTGATAGAAACAAATTGGGCTGTAATTACCCTGTTAATGACAGTGTCGGTGTTGCTGGCCATCAGAGAGTTGCCAACAGCCCAGGCCCAAGCCATCGTGGCCGCCGTCTGCTCCCGTGCATGAGTTCAAGATGCCAAGTCGCAGACGTAATAGCACTCAATATAGGTGTTGAGGAATTTTGAAGACATCTGCGTGAGAGACAACACGTCGGAACATGTATTAAAGGGAACTGAAGAACTTGTACTAATTGCGCAGTAGAACAGTATGCATTAAATGCTACTAAACAAGTAAGACATGTGGCGAAAACAAGAATCCAAACAAAATTACTATCGTACAAAAGGCATGACAGTATGAATTTCACCAGTTACGGTATAATCACACGTTTTTCATGGGCATAAACATCCAGATGGTATCTTTCTTCTGTGGAATACCGCCTCAGAGTGTCTATCTAGGAAGAAATGAAGAAAAAAAAAAGATAAATTTGTGAAGTGAAGGTGAAGCTTCTATAAACATATAGGATTCAGCATTTTAGTAGAACACTTTAATTGAGTTTGAGAAAATCTGAACTGTCTGTTTAGAAGTTTGGGAAGTTTTACATTTTCGGTTCAAATTCCACACGCTGCATTTGGATCTTCAATTTGTTATGTTACAGTAGTATAGCGGTATAAAGAGACTGAAAAAAACCCCCACCAACTTCACAATGTGGTAATCATGTCTTAATTTTTAAACCAGAACAAACCAAAGCACATGCTAACATATACCAGGTCCATGTTCCTATTCTGGACACATGGCAGGGGTGTACAAATACCAGCAGTGAACAAGTTATTGTATATGTGCAACAAAATATGGTGATTGACAAAACTATCAGACAAAAATCTAATTAATCACCATATATTTTCCCGATATATATTACATTTGTAATTGTTTAAGTGTCAATCCAACTATACTAATTTGTATGTTTACCCAGGATACATATTAGATAATCTTTAATGTTTAAGTGTCTATAACCAATAAATCATCACAATATTTGTCCAGGATACAAACTGTACTTTCTAAATGTCAGGTGCCGGTCCAATTAATCATCATATATGTCTGGAATACATATTACATTTCCAAGTGCTTAATCAGGGCTGCACACTGGCGCCGGTCCGACGGTCAAAGACCGGTAAAAGTCACTGTCGGACCGGTAACTTTTCAGGAAATCCACAAGTTACCGGTCCGACATGACCAGTAAAAAAAAAAAAAAAAAAAAAAAAAAAGCATTGGTGGGGTCAGTAGAAAGAAAAAGAGCAGCCCCGATCAGGGAGAAACAGAATGCAAGATATCGCACTGTTCAACAAGTTTTACGCAAGTTTTCGTTTATGTCTACCGGTGCACTTTGTACAGTAAACATACATTAGTTTTGAGTACTAGCAGTCGACCAGTTATTCGCCCTCGCTTGCGCATTTGGCGCTGCTCACGCACTGCATGCAATGCAATACATGCAGAGCATGTACAGTGTAACTGCTTTTCGTTTGCTTGCGATCGGCGGTCATGCCAGACAAGAAGCATTGATAGAAGCGCACGCATTTCTGGGTCATTTTACTCATGATTTTTTTAACGCAAGATCGATCCGATCCCGGCTTCGCAGCAGCGTGGCAGTTATGACTTATGTTAGAACTAATTTACTTGTGTCGATTTATAGAAAAAGTAAAAACACATTCGATATTCAGCGATACAGTAAATGGATCTGATTGCGTTCATTTTCATTTTACACAGCCATTTCACAAATGAATATTTTCATTCTCTCAGAATGGTCTCATAATGAAGATAGGCGCAAAAAGGATCACGAAATCGGCTCTTCCGTGTACTTTTTAAGAACGCATGCACAAAATGTGAATAGATAATACTAGGGAGGAAAAAAAATCATGAAATCATGGCAGTCCCGCTTACATATTTGAGGTAGAAATCGTCCCAAAAAGGATCATGAATTCGACCGTCCGCGTCGTATCTTTCCAAAGCTTATGTACGAAATGCGAAGAGATTATAGAGGAGAAAAAAAAAAATAAAGGACACATTTTGGTGAGTGCATCATAAAAGATTACAGCCGAATAACAATTCATGAAATCAACGCAATCCCGTTGAAATTTGAGGAAATAATAGGCGCAAAAAGAATCTTGAATTCAGTCCTGCATGCCGTGTTGGTTATCAAAAACGCATGCACAAATGCGACGAGATTATCGGGAGAAAAATAAAAAACACATTTTACCCTTCTGGTGCGTGCATCATAAAAAAATTACATCTGAAGTAATTCATGAAATCGCCACAATCCCGCTGATATTCGAGGTAGAAATAGGCGCAAAACGGATCGTGAATTCGGCCGTGTCGTATACCTTTTAGAACGCACGTATACGAAATGGGAAAAGATTAGCGGGAGAAAAATAAAGGACACATTTTCACCCCTTTTGGCGCTTGCATCATATAGATTACAGCCGAATAGTAATTCATGAAAATTTCGCAATCCCGTTGGAATTTTAGTAAACAATAATAGGCGCAAAAAGAATATCGAATTCGGCCCTGCATGCAATGTATAATTTTGAAAACGCATGCACAAATGCGAAGAAATTATCGGGAGAAAAATAAAGAACGCATTTTCAACCCTTCTGGTGAATGTATCACAAAAGATTTCAGCCGAAATAATTAATGACATATCGCAATCCCGCTGATATTTGATGTAGAAATAGGCGCTAAAAGGATCGTGAATTCGGCCGTGACGTATAGGCATGTACGCAATGCGAAGTGATTATTGGGCGAAAAATATACAGGACACATTTTCAAACCCTTTTGGCCCGTGCATCATAAAGATTAGAGCCGAATAATGATTCATAAAATCATCGCAATCCCGTTGAAGTTTGAGGAAACGATAGGCGCAAAAGAATCATGATTTTTGGCCGCGTGTCGTGTATCTTTTAAGAACGCATTTACGAAATGCGAAGAGTTTATCGGGGAAAAATAAAGGACACATTTTCAACCCTTTTTGGCGCGTGTATCATAAAAGATTGCATCCGAAGTCATACATGAAATCATCGCAATCCCGCTGATATTTCAGGTAGAAATAGACGCAAAAAGGATCGTGAATTCGGCCGTGTCGTATACCTTTCAAGAACGCATGTACGGAATGCGAAGAAATTATGGGGAGAAAAATAAAGAACACATTTTCAACCATTCTCGCCGGTACGTGCATCACAAAAAGTTACATCTGAAGTAATTCATGAAATCGCCACAATTCCGCTGATATTTGAGGTAGAAATAGGCGCAAAAAGTATCATGAATTCGGCCATGTGGTGCATCTTTTTAAGAACGCACTTACGAAATTCGAAGAGTTTATCGGGAAAAATAAAGGACACATTTTCAACCTCTTTTGGCGCTTGCATCATAAAAGATTACAGCCGAAGTAATTTATGAAATCGTCACAATCCCGCTGATATTTGAGGTAGAAATAGGCGCAAAAAGTATCATGAATTCGGCCATGTGGTGCATCTTTTTTTAAGAACGCACTTATGAAATTCGAAGAGTTTATCGGGAAAAATAAAGGACACATTTTCAACCTCTTTTGGCGCTTGCATCTGAAAATATTACAGCCGAAGTAATTTATGAAATCGTCACAATCCCGCTAATATTTGAGGTGGAAATGGGCGCAAAAAGGATTGCGAATTCGGCCCTGCATGTCGTGTACCTTTCAAGAACGCATGCACAATGCGAATAGATTATCGGGAGAAAATAAAGAACCCCTTGAAGCGCGTGCATCAGAAAATATCACAGCTAAAATAATTCATTAAATCGTCGCAATCCAACTGACCACCAAGAGCAGGTTACGCAGCAAGTTCGTGCGCCGATGTTTAGAAAAAGTCACAAACGCATTTGATACAATCTGATTTTGTTCATTATCATTTTACACTGTAATTCACAAACAAACATTCTATTTTTTCCTATCTTTTTTTAAATTTCTTGTGCAATAAATAATGCAAGTTTAAAAAAAAAACTATTAATCTGTAAAATGTACATGGGTAAGGGGGTACGTCCATAAAAAAACAAGAAAATAGGTTTGCAAGTCATTTAATGTTTTTTTAGGTTGTCGTTGTTGACCGGTAAATTTTCTGCTCGGACCGGTAAAAATGGTAAAACGGGGCATTTACCGGTCCAACAGAGACAGGTTGGACCGGCAGAAAAAATGGGTTAGTGTGCAGCCCTGGCTTAAGTGTCAAGCCAACCAGTATTTCATATATCTGTCCAGGATATGTATTACTTCATTTTTAAGTGTGTAAATGTCAAAAACCAATTAATCATTATAGTTGACCAGGATATTACATTTTCTAAGTGTCAAGTGTCAATCCAGTAAATCATTATTTTTATCCAGGATACATAATTATTACATTACAAGGTATACATACTTACATATTACATTTCTAAGTGATTAGAATAGAATATTGTAAAGGATGACACTATTGCATGTTTACTAATGTTTTGTATCTTCAGAAAAGTACACATTCTTATACCCGTTACTAAGACAAGTTTGGGCAAATATTGTTCCCCACATGTCTTCTGTAGGAGCTAGGTCACGTGTTTTGTCAATGTCCTACAAAAGTGTATCTTTGGAAATAGAATGGCATTTCAGTTTGAGACATGTGAGGCTGTGGTGAGCTCAAGCGTTCAGCCACAAAAATTCAAGCAGCCCGGGGCATGTGTTGAGTTCATATAACATAATTGGCTGTTGATATACATGAAGCAGTCAGTCCCCTTTCTTGCAACCAATGAGATTTGGTAGTTTGAAACACCAAACTGAGTTTGAAAATAGAACACAGAGGACCAGCTGAAGATTTACTTGACTCCGCCATTTCTATTCCCTCGAGAACAATCAAACAATGCTTGTCGGATATACTGATTCTGAATACCTAATGCATTTTGTTTGAACCAGTACGTGCCTAGTGAGGTCATAGACCTCTCCCTGTCGAGTCAACTCATTTCCCTCAAAATGTCATGCAACTATAGAAGCAAATTTTTCTCAAACCTAATGAATTCAACTGTTCCAACTTTATACCCAAACCATAGTATTTCCAATATCAATATCAAAGTTGTGGTACTGTAGAAGAACTTGTTACGATATTGCTCTATTTTTATTCATTTTTTTGTAAACCAAGAATTCCTGGCATTCTTGGAGGAGGTACATGTACATTAGCCATATTTACCCAATCACGCTATCATCAAGAATATGGGCAAGTTAGCTCCTCAATACGAGTTACGTTCACACAGTGCTTGCCATCATTGATCCGAATCATAGTTAGCTATCAGGAACAAGCTACACACGATGAAAAAAATCTGGAAGTGCAATGTGTTGCATGCAATGACCCCCGTTTCATGCATGCCTATCATTTGTGGGCGGGTGTTAATTTACGACAAGTAATTCAGCAGCTCACGGGGGTCAGGCCTAACGGCAAGCTTGTTGTAAACTGCATTCACATGGGCCAGCAACGATGCTTTGCAGGGGGTTGCGCTTATTATTGATATACATGTGCGCATTCAATAAACTATAACACTCTTTGTGAGTAGGATCGTCAAGCTATACATTTTAGTCTAATACTAGTTCCATAAACTCGGGATCTATTCCAACCTCCCTGCAGTATTTTTTTTTTTTTCTAAATGTACTCACAATTTTTTTTTTTAACTTGCAAACAGCCAATGCTCACATGGGCTTGTAAACAAACACAGGTACCAACACCAGCAAAAAAAAAAAAAAAAAGAAAAGAAAAAAAGTAAACCCTTTTGGTGTCGATAATGATAGAGATTATGACCAAGCGTATAATCACACCTGACTGTTTTAACACACACACACACATAGTTTTTGAACCGGTTTTGATCACATGATCTTGCCTAGTCTGGATATTGTGTCATACCAATTTCAACAAGTTGTATCTGTCTGGAAGGTTTTATTATCAAAACTGTGTGTAAGTCACTGCCAAAATTTTGCCTCCTGCAGCACAGAATGCAATTTTTATCATCTCTGAGATGGCGAGTCTGTAATTTTGCTTTTAAAAAAAAAAGGTAATGGGCATTTCTCATTCATTCCCTGTGTAGTTCTCATTCATTCCCTGTGTAATTCTCAATTACAGAGTCAGTCACTTGTGAAATTGTCTCTGAGTCCAGATTCACAAAGTACTTTGATGGCAAAATATGCGGTTCACATGGTGAACTGTTGCAATTGGTTGTGGTGGGAGAAGGAATTACTTCTCCCACCACAACCAATTGCAACAGTTCACCATGTGAACCGCATATTTTGCCATCAAAGTACTTTGTGAATCTGGATCCCATAGGTGGAAAATTGAAATGGCATAATCACTTCACCCCTTTTGCTCATCACATGTTGACATTTGTATCAAGTTGCAATTTAGAATTGTGGCTGTATAGTCGTGGTCAAGTAGAACTTTGTTTCAATGGAAAATTGTCTTTTATTTGAGTACAACTGCATGATTCCATTTAATACCCTGGTATTTCCTCTTTTCATGGCAAACTGATTTGAGCTGCATTGGTCAACTTAACCTAGTTACAGATTGCTTTATAATTACATGGGCCAAACTTAACAATTTTTTTCAGAGGCAAAATGACTCTTTTTATAGTATATTGGCAGAGCTCTGAATACTTGCATTGGTAATCAGCCCAAATTCCACCAGGCTTACAACTGTACTGTTCTTGATGATGAGTCCATGAAAGTAAAAATGAAACCAACAAAAATTTGCCCCCGTGTGCGAGGTGAGAAAAATAATACACGCCCAGGATGACCCTGTTGTCAGTAATGCTCTCTCGCGGGGAGGCTGGTAGCCCCCGCATCGCATGCTGATCTGTCGTCGAAGGAACTCGCGGCGGATCAGACACGGAACCTGACGGGAGAGAATTGACAGGCGCACAAATTTGACTCGCCGGCTCTCTCTCCCGCCAATCGCTCAAATGGACCCGCTCTGCAATCAGAGTGTAGACTGACCTGCCATCTCAATTCAATACTCCTCTGTCACTGGGAACACTCTTGAAGATGTCTTAAAGGGCAACGTCATCCTGCTATTATGTTGCTCAATATGAAAACAGAAAAAATCAGAGACGAAGATCAAAGAAAATTCGGGGGAAAAAATTGGATGCAGAAACAAGAGTTATGTGTTGCTTGAATGCTTGCATTGCTTGAAGGTTCATAACAGGAGTTATGATCTGTTAAACTTTAGAAATTAAGGCAAATTGGCAGCTCTGTGCAACATAGATGTTGAGCAGCTGTCCGTCCATACATAAAAAGTCACCAATGTTTGTTTTCTTCCCAAGAAATATACTGCCAAGAAAAATTTGCTTCAGACCTATTCTTGATAGAGTAATATGTTTTTGCATGTCTTCAGTGGATAAGTTCTGTTTGCCAAAATGTTTGAGAAAAATCAAAATAAGTGAAATTTTGTGTCCATTGATCAATCATAACCCCCTTCCATTGGCAAACTTGTTTTATTCAATGCTGCTGGATTCATGTTTAAAAGAAAAGTTTGTGAAGATTCATCGGGAAGCAAATTAGAAACTTGTTATACCTAGATGTCATCAATTCATCTTATTTTCATTTTGTGTAAATATGACCAGTATGATAAATCTTGATAAACTGCATGAAACCACACAAAAATTCAATATCTTCTCCGTGTTTTTTGTGTTTTTTGTGTGTATGATTTGAGTTAAGTTTTCAGTACTTATTTGCTTGATTTGTTTTTCTACTTGTGTAAATCGAATGAACATAAGAGTTGGATAACTTTGTGAACATTCTTTTTTTTTTTTTTTTTTTTTTAAATCAATTCCTCTGTAGTCTGTTATCCATGTGAGTGCATATAAGACATGAGTAAATTTATTCAGGTCACATGCCTCCCAGATTGTCAATGACAAAAAGAAAAAAAAAAAGATTGTGAATGGAAGTTCCTGCAGATTTTGTGTGTGTGCATTACATCATCGTGCTGTGTCTTCTAGTATGCAAGAACATGACTTTGTATCGATCTGAAGAATCGCTGGAGTTATTGCTTGCAGCATGCCATACTTCTGGATCTTTTCATTGAGTGGGACTCATTGCTACCCCCCCCCCTTAAAAAAAAAGAACTTACATGAGATTTAGCACTGACGATAAGTGTCATCTTCTGAATGAGCTTGTTTTAAAGGAGCCATTTCACCTACTTCATCAATTACATTGTAATTAATTAATTGACAATGTAATTAATTAATTGACAGTACTTATATAGCACATAACACAAAGTGATAATGTCCCTATGCGCTCCAAAAATGGAAAGCTTATACAAAAACATACAATTCCTATTACAGTGATAGTACTGAGCCTCATGTTTGCTTACACTGTAAACAAATGCATTTTTAAAGCAGCTATCATTTATGGTAAAAGTTTGCGCTTGAACATACTTTTTGTCGACTGGCGACTCCACTTCAGAGGATGTCAGTAGCGTACACATGGAAGCACACCGGCCCTCAGGAGTTTAATTGGCAGTGCTGTCTGTGATACCCTGTTGACAGTATTAGGTTATTGTGATTCAAATGAACAGCCTCATCAATTTAGCTGTCAAATCATTGCCTTCATGAGCATAATGTGACATTTACGGAAGAGAAATGAGCCCTCTATTGTGTTTCTTCCCAGGCAAAATTGACAATGCCCATTTCAGTTTTTTTTTTTTCCTTTTTAGTCCATGCCTTAAAGGTTGCATATTACAGAGTTACCTGGACTGCATGCACTTTGTATTTTATTACAGTAATGGCTTATTGTGGTAGCTTTGTTCTATGGCTTAAGCATGCCTGGGTTTGTTTGTTTTTACAGTGCCAGAATGATGTCGGTAAAGAGATGAACTTTGTATGAGAGAATCTGTCAGGCATGTTTCCCCAAGAGTTTGATAATGTTTAGATGTCTAAACATTCAAAATTAAAAAGCTGGTGAGAGGCATACAGTAGAATGTCTCAATCACTATCATTAACATTATCAGATTGAAAGGAAAGTACAGTTGAACTTTGTTTTTTTTTTAATGAATATTTTTCTTGCTGCAATATTTTGATTGTTGAAATATTTTTCATGTAGCTTTCTTTCCTAATTTATCCATGCAGTCTCAGCATGTTGCCTCTTTTTTTTTATGTCACTTTGAAGTTAGATTAAAAGCCTTGCAAGAAAATGTTACTGTTTCCCTCAACAGTAAGCAGGCTACACAGGGACCTGATTTCAAAGCACAAAGAAAGAGAGAGAGAGAGAAAACAAAAATATATATAAATTCTCTACTTCAGTTTAATCCTTTTAAAGATGGGTCATCCCTTTTGCATGTAAATTTTTGAAAAATTGGTGAGAACACTTAGGTATTGAAGACATTACTATTTGAAAACCTCCTGTGAATTTTGAACTCAAGAGGGTCTTTATTTGTTTAGTTAAATTAAGATTTGAATAATTTTTTTTTGTACTACGAAAAAATTACAATTCTAAACTACTAGTCTACACTGTAGTTTTACAAACCTGTGTGATACACTTATGTAGTTCATGTAAGTGGTGTGTTGTTATTTGCCATCGATAACAAAGTAAGAGAAGCTACAACAATTGTAGTGAATTCTTCTTTTCTGACAGCTTTAACATGCATATCTTTTGTTCGAAGTATAAGTATCATATTACAACCACAGGAGGATTAATGTATGCAGCTGTGCCTAGTACACAGAATACGTTACAGTGAGCATTTGGTGCATTATTTGAATTTTAACGGCTAACAACCTTCAAATATGACAAAAATGTTATAGCTTTACAGTAGTCCTGTCATTCTAGTGGAATATATCATGTTCTGTGCTATTTGGGAAGGAATGCGAGATGGATCTTTAACCTTTTCTGTGCCAGGGACTTCTGACAGTGTGTACAATTGTACGGGATTTCTGTATCAATTAACACTCAAAGCACACACAGGGTTAATACTGCTTGTACTACAGAGAGAGAGAGAGAGAGATGCAGTGTAGATAATGGTGTTGCCCAGAGTGATACACACATGAAAGATTGTAGTGCTTGTAATGGGTGTTAGTAAATTATGCATGCACTACAGGTCAAATATTGATGAAGCTTTATGACAGAACTTGCACAGATAAGTCTGTGCATATTGTGCCTTCTGTTTTTTCTGTTTATATGATATTTATCTAACAAAGAAAGTATGAATTCATCCAACTTCAATCTCAGTTTGTAGGGCATCATTTGTTTGGAATTGTAGGAAAGATGCAAAGTCATTTGTTTTTGTTGGACATTTTAGAGCTGTGCAACTCAGAATATAAAAAATGAATCAACCTTGTACACTCAATTATCATACACAACCTGTCATATAGTTTTTGATACAATGATAGTATTGTCAAGTTTGAGAGGGATTAGTGCCAGAATTTGCCTCCGAAATATCAGAAAGCAATGGAAATGGTGTGTTATGCTGTTGTTGAGGTATATTTATAGAGCTGGCAAATAATGTAGATACATACATATTAGTATTAAATCATAATCAATGACATCAATTTTGTTTTAAAATTACCACCAATTTGTATCAATCAGTGCCTCTGTCCTTCTCTGGATCATGGTATGTCTGTTCAAAGTTTTGTTTTATTTTCATTTAAAAAATGAACATTGTTGCAGTAGTTGTTAGCCCTGGCTCAAGTTATGCTCCAATGAAGCTTGAAGCGGTTCTGGGTTGAAGTAGATGAGCTGAGACCAAGGACACATGGCAGATGCTTTGAAACATTGATGAGATGTCAAATCAAGCTTCAGCAAGAGAATTTGCACCCAGTTGTTGCATGGATACAGTACATCACATCCTAGGCTTGCTTCTCTGGGTGTGCTCAATTGTATTTTGTGTAAAATTCTCTTAGTGTGTACGCCAAATATTTCGCAAGGTTTTTATTTTTGCGAATTTCCCGAGTCAGCTGCTATTAGCAAAACTAAAAACACGCGAAATTATTGACTCTAATACCGATATGAATGTGACGTACGTGTTAGCATTTCTCCATTCAGTACACAACTCCATGATCGCAAATTTAACCACTCGTGAAATTGTCGGGAAGTCTTGATTTGCAAAAATTTAGACTCGCAAAATATATGGCGTATACAGTAATTCATTTGCTTGTTTAACATGTTAAACTTTTCTCGCATAATAAAAGAGCACTTGACCTGCCTGTTTCAGACAGCAGGGGGAATAATATTAGCAACAAGTGGAGGGAATGTGTACTTAAAAGAAAATGAAATTTGGGGAATTTTCTCCGTATTTTCTTTATATCATTCTATTCATGTGACATCACAAACTGTAGTACAAATAGTCCTATCATTCAGCTATGGTGGCATTTAAGCTTCAAACTTGGATAACTTTTGAACGGATTGTCCTATATTCCTCAAACTTTCAGAGATGGTTTCTACTGATATTGCTGCATTCACTCAATTCACACATGTATTAAGGTGAACTTGTCCTTTAAGTGGCTGCCCTGTGCAATTTGAGCTAGATATATCATGGCAGTCTTGTAGAAATCCATTGTCCCTATTTATGGACTTCACAACCTTGCTCTCAAGAGGCTGATGGAAGGGGTCGCATTCTAGCTTGAGTTATTGGTTGCATCAAATTGATAAGAACTAGGCTGGTTCATTGTGATGTCACACATACATCATAGTGATTGACAGATTAATATTAATTGAAAATTGTTGGTGCTTCTGGTCTTGAAAGCAATGTCATTTCACATCGTCAATCTTCAAATGGGAGTCCCTTTTTTTTTTCTTAAAAAAAACAAAAACAGCAATCATTCAGAGAGTGGAGGGATCATTGCCGAGATGCTCCTATGCTGTCACTGGGTCTTCATCTGTTTCCATGGAAACAGGCATCTGATCTGCTGTAGATGTGAACGTAGTGGTATTGTCTGCCTTTTTTTTTTCAGGGTAGCTCAATACAAAGGCAGTATACCATGTAGTCAAAATTGTACTGATTGATTGCTTGATTATGTCACAGAGAAAGTCGGTCCTTTTTGTACCTCTATAGATGCTCTGAAACAGCACTTTGAAGTGGTGGTGTTGTGAAAACATGCTACAATTAATATGATGACAGGGTATAAAGCATTCAACTTTCAGCACACTTTGTTTGCTGATCAATGTCATGCTTCATGCGCCAATTTGTGCTGATGTCTGGAGACTAAGTTTCAATGAATAGGGATTAACTAATCCCCTTCTAATCCGTACTGCATTACCATGGCTTTCCTGTTAGACTTGGAAACATCAATGCACCTGAATGAGCTTGCTAGCTTACATGTACAATTAGGTCTAGGTTGGAGGGATTAACTGAAGGCTAATGAAGAAAGCTTGGCAAGTTATAGCTGAGTGCCTTGGCACATAAAGAGTTAAAATGACAAGACTGCAAGCTTAACCCATTGAGGGCGGACCGATGTGGGTATAGCACGCATTTCCCATAGACACCTACCCGAGTATTCGCAGGAACTAGTCTTCATTGGGTTAAAGAATAACAATATACAAAGAGAGAGGAGGCAGAATCCCAAGTTCTTAGTTGACAACACTGTTTTTTTTCCAATAATTTCTATTTTTATGGAAAGCTTCCTCACCATGTTGATAGCAAAACAGCAACAGCGACAACAACAACAGCAACAATAAAAATGACAACAACAGAAAAATAGAATTAAGGAGAACAGAAATTAGAGACTTATCCAAATTCTGGTGATTGAATGAACAGCCCTTGCTAGTCCATCTGACGTGTTATTAAAAAAAAAAAAAGTGAAGTATGCTCCCCAAGCTTGTTAGGTGGACAACATCACAGCCCCACATACTGTTGATGAGCAGATGCATTATGTACATTGTGAAAGAAAGTGGGGAGGGAGGGGGTTGGCTATCTCATGAATTAACATTACTTTGCCACAGGTATAATGCAGAGAAGGTTTGCCTGTACTTTGTGCCCGAGGGGGCAGAGTAATTCCTGGTAGTCATGAACTATAGAAGAGTTCCTCCATGTCCTGGCGGCAGCTGGAATATGCATTAGATCAAGGTGATGCGGTCCCATAGAGTTGTGGTTGCATCATGATTGAAATGGAAATTGTTTTTCCCCCTCCCCCCTCTCCAAATGAGGAGGCTCCTACACGGATGGTCGCCGTACTGTGGACTGCATGAAGTGGAGCACTGAACGAGATGCGGCAATCCAGTATTTCCCAGTCTAACCGGGGGACACCGATGACAGGCTTGGATTCAAGTCTGGAGGAGCAGAATTCTTGATCGGTAGCACGGGGCATTACATTGTTTGTTCATCAGCTTGGCTCGGTTTCATCCCATCAAGAATAATCTCTCTTAGATGTGAAGTTTGTCCGTAAATGTCAGTATAAAGGGTGGAGATTGTAGTAACGGAAAGACATCGCTAAGCATTAGGAATGGAGATTTCAAAGTTTTGAAAGTGGAATAAAAGGGATGTGGATTTTTTCATCAATTTAATAGTTTATATACTTATTGCTGCTTGATTATAGTTATCTGGTCAGTAGTCAGAAATTATGTCTGGACATGATGAAGAAAAAACAAATATTCCACACTGCCCAAGAATGTCAGTAGAAGGTGGAGATTGGAAATTTGTTGAGATGAGAAGAGTTTGTGTGCCTTAATTTTATGTGAGAACATGTTGCTCTGCGTATTTGCATATCTGGACCTTGTCTCTTGTCACAATCAATTAATGGGGGGGGGGGGGTTCCTTTATGCTCTGCAAACATGGAAGATGAAGACTGCTGTTTCTGTCGCTGCATGTATGCTTTGTGTGAGTGTGAAAGTGGTGGGTGGCCGCGCAGCGAGCGAACGACAAGCTTAAGATTGTCTCGTTCACATACAGGTGCAATAACAGTCTTGTTCGTGATGTTGCATTCCAACGACAGTGCCTCGGGCAAGCCTCCCTCTCCTTTCTCTCTCTCTCCTATTCCGCTGTATGTTTGCGAAAACTTGCCTACGATAATTATATACGCAGACATGGAATGGGCTTAAATGAAAGGAAGGCTGTTCTGTTGATATGCCCACTCCATTACCCCTTTGTTTTTCTCTTTTATTCATGCTGCGATCTTCATTTGTCACACAATAAATTACCTGAGCTGAAGGGCTGTAGACAACAGGTCTTTCCCTGTCTTGCCTGAAAGGCTGCTTTTTTTTCTGCGATATTTCCCCCCCCCCCCCCCCAGAATTTTCCTGTCATTATTGTCATGGCAAACTTTTATTATTGATAATTGCATCCAGACACGACACAATATCAAAAGCGATAATGTGTTTTTAGAGGCGTCACCATCACCAGCTCTGGATTGTTGAGCTCAGCCGAAGAACGAGAGGGAACTGACGCAGACAATTTGTCATCACATGTTCTGCAGGGTGATCTGCGAAGGTTTCAGCATGTTGCATTGTCATGTGTTTGTGTGTGTGCTATTTTTGTGTTTGTGTGTATGTGAGACTCACAGGCTTACACATGTGAGTCAAATGTTTCTGTTAATGAATAACAAATTGCTACCAAAGATTTCAGATCAGTCTTATAGCACATCCAGTGCTGGCAAATGTTAAGCAACCCCCCCCCCCCCCAAAAAAAAAAAAAAAGAAAGAAAGAAAGAAATACCAAACAAAGCACATACACAAGGCTTTTAGAAAAAAGGGAATGCTGGAGAAAGGCTTTGTATTAACATGTACCCACGAACACCCTGTGGACATGTTTCACTACGTTCAAAGGTGCATATTTGTACAAGAAACTTTAAGTGTGTTTACTAAAGTGACTTTGCCATTATAAATTCCATCAAGCCTATTGTACCTGTTAATGGTTTTTCTTTTGGCATGATGTCATTGGGAAGTAAACTTAAGATCGATGCAAATATGTTTGATAGTTAGAATTTTTGGACTAAAAGCTTGCTACTGAAGACTGAAGATATACATTAATCAGAGCTTTCAGGTTTCCAAGATTCTGCACGGGGCTCCCTGAAAAAAAAAATCTTTGTATTCTGACAAAAGAATGTTTAAGATCCTTTCTTATGTGGGAAAAAAGATCTTGTCTGTTGAGATACATTTCACACAAAAATATATCTCTGGTTGCTCTGAGGAATCTCCCTAATTTCACTGTCAGAATTTTGGCAGCCCTGTGTTTGTTGCTGGGGTGACAAGACCATGTATCTCAAATTTTGGTGAAAATCAATTTTGTAAATTGAATTGTCAGATAATCAGCTAAGTGATGTCCTGTCCAAATCCTAGCTGTCTTACCCCCAAAATGAAGGAACCATGGTATGTCAAAGGAAAGGTGATCCCATTCGTAAAGTGCTTTGGCTGTCATGTTTTTCCGCTCTTGTGAACAATTGACATTTTTGATATATGAGGTTCTGTCACCCCAACAGTGATATAAGTGTGTGAGTGTGTGCTCAAGATCTTAATTGATTGTACCATTGTATGTCATTATCTTTTTGTCTACAGATATTGATACTATCTTATATCATCTGAACATGTTGATAGTAAAATTGAAAATGGCAGAGGAGAATTACCAGCACTGTACCCCTAACCAATAGAGTTTAGAGTGTGAAGATTAATTCCAAGTGCAAGGGAGGTTATTGTTTCATCCGAGAAGTTTTTGAATATTGTCAATAACGAGGAGGCCAGGGACCTCTCATGTTAGCGTTTGTCTTCCATCTGTATTCATTCCTCTCTGTCTGTCTCTCCACCTCTGTTCCTCTCCCTCTCCCTCCTTTCCGCTCTCTCACTTTTGTGGAAACGCTTTGGCAGCGGTCCCGGCAGCAGCGTGGCCAGACCCGAGGAATGCGATATGCATACTGGCCATGCCTGGCATATCTCCGTAGAGTGTGGAGTCTCGCTCTATGCCTCTCCGATGTGTGTGAAACACAAACAGAGCGAGAGCCAGGGGGGCCGGGGCCAGCGGTCGGACCGGCGCCCACCAGAGAAGGGGGGAAAACAGTGGACTGTCATACTCAGCTAGTGTGTAGACTACTCTCTCTCCCCCCTTTCCCCCCTTTGTCTTAATCTGCCTGTTTCTTTACTTTGTTTCACCTTGTCTCGCTTTGTCTTGTCCTGTTTCTGTCTCCCTTTATTTTCCGTGAGCTGTGTCTGTCTGTCTGTCTGTCCTTCTATCTCTACCCAAACCTTGTTCTTTCTCTCCCTTTCTCCATCTCTCCCTCTTGATATATCTCTCTCTCCTTTTCTCTGCCTCTCTATCTTTTTCTCTTTATTACATCTCTTGCCATGTTATATCTCCCTCTATCTGTCTTTCTCTCTGTGTCTCTATCATATATCTTACTATGTTTCTCCCTCTATTTCTCTTTCATATCTCTTGCTATATACCTCCCTCTATTTTTCTCTTTCTCTATCACATATTTTGATGTGTACCTCCCTCTATATATTTTCTCTTTCTCTATCACATCTCTTGCTATGTACCTCCCTTTATCTATCTATTTTTCTCTTTCTCTATCACATATCTTGATGTGTACCTCCCTCTATATATTTTCTCTTTCTCTATCACATATCTTGATGTGTACCTCCCTCTATATATTTTCTCTTTCTCTATCACATATCTTGATGTGTACCTCCCTCTATATATTTTCTCTTTCTCTATCACATATCTTGATGTGTACCTCCCTCTATATATTTTCTCTTTCTCTATCACATCTCTTGCTATGTACCTCCCTTTATCTATCCGTTTTTCTCTGTCTCTATCACATATCTTGATATGTACTTCCCTCTATATATTTTCTCTTTCTCTATCACATCTCTTGCTATGTACCTCTCTCTATCTATCTATTTTTCACTGTCTCTATCACATCTCTTGCTATGTATCTGCTTGTCTCATTCTCTCTGTTTCTATCATATCTCTTGTTATCATATTTCCCTCTATATATCTATCTTTCTCTCTTTATCACATCTATTGATATGTACCTTCTTCTATCTATCTTTCTTTCTCTATATATCTCTCTATCACATTTCTTGCCATATATTTCTCTTATTCCCTGTATATTTGTCTCTATCACATTTCTTGCTATATATTTCTCTTATTTCCTATATATCTTCTCTCTATTGCACCTCTCGCTATGCATCTGTCTCTTTCTACCTCTATTCCATCTCTATCACATCTCTCACTATATACCTCCCTCTCTTTATCTGTCTCTCTGTGTGTATATATCCCTTCCCTTGCTTTGTTTCTCTTTCTCCCCTTTTCCTCTCGTAGATGACAAAGCTGTTGATTTTATCTCTTTGTGTTTCTTGTCTACGCCTGCCAACATTAGTGTAATCAACTCGTAGACCGCCCGCTAGTGATGGACTTGGCCGGGCGAGAATTTTTGCTGCGGTGAAAGCGAAAGGAAAAACAATTGCTGCCCCAGTACACATATCATATTATGAGCACTAGGTGGAAGAGTCAACATCCAAAGAGACACACATTGTTCAGGGTTTTGCAAGACATCTCTGTTGAATTTGTCAAGAAATACTAGACATTGAGATATTTCTATTTTCCTCATGTTGTTGTTGTGGCTTTGTCTTCATTTGGAACTTTTTAGGTGTTCAAAATGAAAACACAGGAGTTAAATTGGAAATGAAGGGTATGTATTACTCATTCCACATTTAGGAAAGTGAGAGAAGTGTTTCATCATATTTCAAAACATAACAATCTCTGGATTTTCTTCTTTTTTTATGCCTTATCCACTGAGAATTCTAATGAATTTAGAATCCCTGCTGTAGACTCAAATACACTTACACTTTTCCTACTAAAATAGACCCTTGTACACGGGAAGCATTGTGACAAAATATTAAAACATTCTGTGTGTATGTTACCCAATAAATACATGAGAAAATTAGCTCTGGCATTATTAAAAAGTACCATTTTTAGGTTCGTGTTATATGCAATATGCGTTGCCCCAGTTCAAGCTACTGTGAAGTGTATACACACTGTTCACTTAGACTATCTTGCACCTCTGGGGCCCGTCGCATAAAAGTTACTATTATGGTAACTTTGCCATCCAATGGTAACTTCCATGGAATTCTTGATTTTGATTGGCTGTTGAGTATTGTTGCCATGGTAGTTACCATTGGATGGCAAAGTTACCATAATAGTAAATTTTACGCAACGGGCCCCTGGGGTGGGCATGTAGAATGCAGATTTTAACCTTTTTGTTTGTTTGTTTGTTTGTCTGTGTTTTGCTCAAACAGGCATTCAAAATCATGTGTCAGTGTGGTATTTTGACTGTAAAAAAAAAAAAAAAAATCCTCAAACTCTTGTTAATCTATGGTAGATGTAAACATAGTAGCAGATCAATCCATGCCTTTGCAGGTAGGGAAATAGAACTTACCAAAAACAAACGAACAAAGAAAATGCACAGATGTTGCGTTTGGTCCTTTAATCACATGCTCCTTTGGTCAGCCTTTAACACTCATTTACTAAGTACTTCAGGTTGTTCATGCGATTGGACAGTTGACACAAGTGTGTATGTGATTAAGGCTGCAGAGTTGCCTTTAACTCTGAGATGCATTTTCACACTTTACTTTAATAGCTGGGTTTACTGGCTTTGCATTTTGATGGGATCATCTTGGAGCATTCGTCCACATTTCAAAGCACTTCAACTTTGTTTCTATCTTCATGTCTTCCCTGCTGATATACTTGTAACATGTGACAATAAGCCAGTTCACATTTCTAATCTGAGCATGTGCAGATAAAGGTCATTGTAGACCTTTTCTTGAAATGGATTTGCAACTGAGGTATTCAAAACCTAGATAGGGCTTCATGACAACTGTGTTGTAAATGAACCAGGTGCAGATTGGTATTTACAGGTGAATGTGCATCCTTATCAGCAACATTAACAAAAGCCATTTATGCAGCACTGACATGTAAATTACCACTTCCTGCATGGCTGTTTTCAACTGCTCTTGAAGACTACCATAAAGTTCTGTGTATAAGACGCACCCGTATATAAGACGCACCCCTACTTTTGGACCTAAAATAAAGAAAAAAAAAACATGCAAATTTCCACGCAAATATTGTGTGTGTCATACATATTATTTCAGCTCAAAATTTTCCTAGAATGCAGCATGTATTTGCTCTATTTTTTGTTTTCTTTTAAACTTTCTTTTCACAGTATTCATCGGACATCGGCAAAAAATGGAAGATGCAAAATGCAAGACTTGTATCGGTACTCACTTGCTATTGTCTTGCCTTTCAATTGTGGTGTCATCAAAGATCGTACTCATGAGTGTACGGTATGATCTTTGCTATCATTGTACATACTACCGTAGACATGTCTTGCATGGAAGCAAAATGTTCAATATGAAAAATAAAAAATGAAAAAACTGATGTTTGTGTAAAACAATGGGTATTGAAAATTGATTGAGCAGTATTCATTCATAGTCTCTGTAGATAGGAAACTTCACTAACTTAATTCATCCCATTTAACATTTTATTCAGGATAGTTGTGATCTTGTATCTAACAATCAATTCTCGCATTGCACCAGAAGTGCAGTGGAACTTAGAACAACTGTGTCGAACAAAACACCGTAATCCCGTTCCATGTGACTTGTTGTGTACAGAAGGAATGTAAAAATTCTTTTCAAGAACCATTACAGTCATGTAGTCAGGACAGCTGCGTTATCATTCCTCACAGATAACGCTCTTGACGTTAAAGTGAAACGTGAGCGAGTCGCATCTTTTGTGTCATTCATCAAGCTCTGTTCGAGTCTCATTTCTGATTTGTTACCCACTGTGTCACTGCCCGTGTTCCAAACAAACTTTTTTTTTTTTGCTGTAAGGTAGAAGAGCTGGCAAGTCTCCCCAATGGCTCCCAGGAGGCTCCCAGAGAACATGAGGTATCTCTTCATGTACAGATAGCAGAATATATTACAAGAATATATAAAAATCTCCATGAGTCAGGGCTTATTTAGGCTCGTTGAGATGCATGTAACTCACAAATTTCTGCCATGTTCCTCCTTGGAATCTTCATGATTCTAATGGGTGAATGTTGGCAGCCGCGGGGCAGACTCTCCATCATATACATGAATATGTATGATTCAAATCAAATACACGTGCCCAGACAGTTGTTTGAACACTCATGTATTGGGGTATCTGCTGGGCATTCTGTTCTAACAAATATACTTCATTTGCATAAATTTGCATAACAATACCAGACGTATGCTTGTTGTAAGCTTTTGTATGAAAATAGATCCATGCACACTTTTGGTGCCCAGTCATTCTGTGTGTCTAGCTCTATGGTTAGATATTTAATGCCACAATATTGAATTCTGAATTTGTAAAGATAACTTGTTCCACAAGGTCGGCACTACACATTCCAATGTACAATCTTTTGTTGCTGTGTTTCCTTTTGTGTCATTAAGTTTGCCGATGTAATGTGTCTTGGGAGCCGTCGATTCATTGAGGGACTTAATGGCGTGCATTAAAGAAAGAAAGGGAAAACGCTCGCGGTGTGCTAATCAGCCCCCCCTCCCCAGTTAAACGCACCATTACATGCCAGATGAAGCTGTGCCATGATGGAATGTACAATCTGAGCCATTTTAGTACCATTTAGAGTGCCGCATTTTTTACCGCTCTGCTGATTTCCCAGATTACTCGCACAGAGTAAAGAAGATAACTCACCCCCATTAGTACCCCGCCATTAAAATCATTAAAGTATTGAATTTCTGGCATCAATATAGGAAAAAGTTTTGCTTGTAGGGGTTTATTTGCCATTCTGTGTTGGTTTGTGTTACATCAGAGGATGATATGCATAGTTTGAGTGGCTCATAGACAAATTTTAATGCTTTTTTTTTCCCTTGGCGTAAAAACTAATGCATGCCAGCAAGTACCTCAGAGCATCCAGAAGTGATTTAAAAAAATTTTCTTCTCTTTCCTGTTTCACTTTTAAGAAGTTAGCACGTATCAATTCTGTCTTCCCAAAATGAAGAATCAGGAAACACAAGATGCAGCAGCCCAAATGATTGATTTGACAGACGGAATGGTTGCATCACTGGAAAGAATGCCTCGGCAGCATCAGCAGCATATTCAACAGCTAGCTGTCCGTTTGTCTGTGTGTATGTGTGTGTGTGTGAGTGTGTGAGGGAGGGTTGACTGCCGAGGCGTTATCGAGAGGTAACTAATTTGGCCCCTGGGTGACGTTTGGCCGGGGCACAGCTGCACACGAGACCTCCCCTGCCCTCCATTGCTCGTGAACTCTCGGTACGCGGAATGCGGTGACCCTGCTAATTCGCGTGCGACACACACAGAAGTGTGTGCCGGGTGTTGTAAAACCCTCCGTGGTCATCGAGTGCGAATGTAATGTGATTTGTCTATGGTGGACATCCCTCAAGTGTGAGCATTACTGTGTATAAGCTCTGTTGCTGTCCTTACTATGTTCTTTCCACAGTACGAAGGAGTTTAGGTTTCAAATGTGTACAGTGTTTGGTGAAGAAATCACTTGTGCAAGTGCAACTCAATGCACACAATGAAGGGATTTTGACCAGTGGTAGAATTACATAGAAAACATATTTGTGAGAGCATTAGAGTGTGTGATTCAGTACCTATACAAATTTGTAGAATCATGCAGACCTTGATTAGGCCTTTTTCCTTTTCCTTTTTCTATTGTGGTAATGATCAAACCTGTAAATTGATAGAAGCACAAGTTACTATCATGAATCAGAATCTACATCCTCAACAATGAGTGTAAACACTTCTAAAAGGATGTTATGAAGTCAAATTCTAAAAATAATTATAATGTATAACAGATTCTCTGAAGCTGAAATTTGAGGTCAAATTTGCTAATTCTATCATTTGCACCATCCAGATTACTAGTAAGATTTGATGATGGTCAATAAATTGAGGTGCAATAATAATTTAAAGCAGGTCAATTTACTATTGCAATGTAGACATCAGTCTGGTGAAGTTAGGATTGACTGTCAAGATCAAATGATCAACTTTGCCACAAACTGACATTTTTAGGCCCAGATTTGTCAAATGATGGATGTAATATTTCTAGGCAGTGAAGTGGTCATAGTTTGGACAACATATTGTGATAGTTATACTCTGATGTATGCATCAGCTAAAAAGAAAAAAGAAAAACTTTGTAAGTTCACTGGCGTAGTATTTGTGAACATTGTAGTCATCATATCAAAGGGATATTGAATGTTACATCGCTGTGAAGCTTGACTTCTATACATGGTATGCATGTGTGCATGTGTTTCATACTGCTCTCAGTTAAAGGCATAATTTACCATTTGCAGATTAGACAAAAACTTAGCATTAGTGCTTTTAAAATAGTTCTAAAATGTGAGTTTGGGATAGAAACAACCACTGCAAAAATTTGAATTGGTAAAATTAATGTTAAGTATTGATCAAATATATTATACAAATGTGAACAATAGTTATGATAAAAATGTTTCCAGACTAAACCATCTACAGTTACGGTTTATTGAGAAAAATACAGGTATCTCTTCATATTATGGGCTTTATCGCGAAAATTTTATATGATAGGATTTTTGTGGTACAACAGACATACACATTTGCATTAAATGTCATACCTCAAGTGAAAATTTTTAAAATTACTGTTCCCAAAGGTAAATAGGACCTTTAAAGCAACCTCCGTTAGGTGCTCTGCTTGCCTTTAAAGTTTGTCACCGCTCAGTTGATAATGCTGATTGTCACGAAATCTGTAACACAGAGATCTCGTGTGAGGTGAGTTACAATCTACCTGCACAATGATGACAGTGATTAATCTCCGTAGGAAGGAATCAAGACACCCAGCCGTGTTTGTTCATCTCTAAATCGGTATCAAGCCGGATAACTCCACAGAGATTTATATGCTCTAGAGTTAGACCAGAATTGCAATTTAGGGTGAGTGGCTGCTGCCACCACTGGTACGCCAAAACATGCGCAGAATTTTGCCCAATGGAGGAGGCATTGGGCTATCGCGAGGCTCCGATCCTCATTTCCAAAAGACCATCATCATTCGGGGGAGGGGAGAGGTCTCAAAGAAAGATGGGCTGATTACAGTGCTCAGATCATACATGTCAAGTAGAGTCCTTAGAGACTATTTTTCAGTATATGTGACATGGTGTTTACTGTGATGAAACTTAACCACATACATCTTTAGACAGTTTGTAGACCTTTGCTAGACCTTCGTAGACATTAAAAAACAGAATGCGTGAAACCAGAGGTAAAGTCTTCTTTTTATTTTGAAGCTCAACACACTGGGCTAAAAATTATCGCCTGCTGTTTTGACTCCAAACGCCATCTCTTAAAAAAGGCATCAATAACTTCAACTGAGAATGAGTGTTTGCTATTTTTGCACAGAATATCATGTTCTTGGGCAATCTTAGCTGGAGCTTAAATTTGATACCTCCCATTCTGGCTAGGATTCTTTGTGCAGAGGAGTTCTGGCTAATAATACAGTAAGTGTTATTCTTGCGATGATGCAGTTTGAATTCCCAAATTAAGTGTCGCCCATTTCCATCTATACACGTGTAAAACAGAAATACAGTGAGATTCATGTTTTCCAGTAATTATTTTCTTGAATTTGGTATTGTTGCTTGACTGTATTATCCAGCTCTCGTCTAGCAATGATTTTCTTTTGTAAGGAGCAGTAATTGTAAGCTTTAAGTATCCATGCTGCATTTTAAGCCACTTTTGTTTGTACATTTTTTTTTTTAACCAGTGCACACCAAAACGTTAAATGTAGCAGTACAATCAGAAGGATACAAGGCATTTCAATATTTTTGCTTGGAAACAGTCTCCAATTTTCTCCTTTTTTATCATCAATTTTTATTTCTTGGTCCATGGAAGTGATGTAATATAATCCAAGACATATCCTAGCATTGACATTGTGTGTTTGGTACAGTACTTGGTAAAATCATCTATACCCCAGGTTCCCTTTCCACTGGGGCACACAACTTGTTGTTTCTGCAGCTGGCACTATGCATGGCGTTCTGCATCTAGTTTTGAAAAAAATAAGGCCTCATATGAATCATGCATATTCATGTACCGTAGGGACCAACACTGCGTACTTGTGTAACCGGGCACCATGAAATATTGATTTCTCGAATGTGGTATTTTTAGATGCTCCAGACTCTACGTACGCTTCCTCGTGAAATGTGTTTTTCCCACTTTACCTCCAGAAACTGTGACAGGAGCGGAAAGAAAGCCGGGTACCAGATAAACACCACTCTGAGGAAATCTGCTTTAAAGTTGAGCAGTCAAAATTGCAGGAGTACACTATACTGTAAACCAGAAATTTTAGCATGTATGAAACTTTCATGAATTTTTGCAAGGATCTGAGACTAGCGAAAGGAAAAGTGCGCACGCAAGTTGCTGTCTACACAATGTATTGAATGCCAGTGCCAATTTGCAAAAGTTTCATGCTGCAAAAAAGGCTGTTGCTTCTTATTCTTGAATGTCTGTGGTTTTACAGTACATACATCAATTAAAATCATCTTACTGACATTCAACATTAAGAACATAAAGAAACTTGAAATGATTCTAGGCTATGATATTTGAACAGGATGTCAATAGCTTACTTTGTTTTAATGAAGAGAACAAAAACTTTCCTATTTTCACCCAGACCACTCCTTCATTATGCAGTTTTCTTGACTTTGACAAGACCTGCAACCTTTATCAGAGTGACATGGTGGCTGGTTCCATGCGTTAGAATGCAGGACTCATGCATATTTGTGTAGGAACAACTCTGGCATATTCTGAGTATAACACTTACGGAGAAATACGGTAGTATTTCACCTGGTATATTGTAATGTGAATGCAAATACCCTGCAAAGGACTGCAGTATGTGCAAATCATGCATGTGTCATATGAATGTAAATCCTGTCATGAAATACTGTAAAAGTGGAAGTTTTCGCATAGTTGAAATTTTTTGCATTTTGTACAACCAAAATATAGTGCAAAGATAAAAGCATGCGAATATTTTTGCTTGCAATATGTTCCAGTAGTTGATGTCTTGATTCCTTGGAATTGAAAACACGCGAAACTCGTCTTACCCTGCTGAGCGGGAAAAATTACTCGTGCGAAAATATCCACTTTCACAGTACCCCGTATTTCTGGCATGACCCGACACATTCCCTGTCTTCTCCCAGTATGCGTGTGCGCAGTGATATACCTCAAAGAGATGAACTTTCGGGCCAGAAATACCTCTGTATTTCATAAGTGAGAACAGTGCCAACTGAAATAGCGAGGTATCTATTTCTGTGGTATTCCGCCAATGAGAACAGTGACAGCAAGCTACAGTACCTTGGTATTTAATACCATGATAATTCTAGTGTGAACGCACCCAGTGAGAACCAAACTGCACAGGAAGTGTGCCGCTGAGATATGAAGAGAGGATGGAGAAGATGTGAATCTCGTGGCATACATGAATTCAACGATGAAACAACAGGGCATGTTTAGCCCATATTTCACTGAATGCAGAACGATTGTAGTTTCACAATGCTGCTGCCCCAGCTCTTGTGAAAGCGTGACTGCATTTTGTAATATGACCTGCCAGGGTTTACTGTAAAGTCATGAGTTTTTGTTTCATGTAATCATAATGGGATTATATTCTACCCTGACAAAAGGCAAAAGAAGTCACACACACGCACACACCAAGCACAGCAAAAGGAAACTAAGACATTTAGCATCTTTCCTTTGTGTGATATTAATGTCGGAGGACTTGTACCTCGTGAGATGCAGACAAGTATTGATTAGGAGTAATGGATTTTTACGTTTTACGACATCAATATAACAGGCAGTTTCACTTGAAAAGTATAAATTCATGGTGAAATATCTTTCCCTGAGGTCGCATAAAGTAGTCGCAGAGGAATCATTTCTGGCTGTACACTGTTGCATACATGTCCATTGCACTTTTGCATGCATAACTAACTGCCTTGTAGGGCAAGCTGCGGTCAAGTTGTGGGCAAGCAATGGGCAAGCCACAAGTCAGAGACAACATCTCTCACAAAGAAATGTATGCATGCATTAGTTGTTGCTATGTCAGGCTGATCTGTGGATATGTTTCCTGGCTATCAGGAGTATCATAAATTTGTGATAGAAAGGTGTGCTGCATAAAAGTTCAGTGTATGTGTGTGTGTCTTTTTTTTTTTGGGGGGGGGGGGATAATATCTTGCCTATTTGTAGAAAGTCTTGTTATGGCAATGCTTTCCTTCCAGCAAATGATGTCTGATACATGGTGGTCTTTATTTTTATGTATGTGTATTGTAGTTGTGATATTTTCTCTGATTATAATGGTGCCATACAACTCCAAAGTTATGTGTTGTGTTCTTTTCCACTTTGTTCTTTTCAGGAGCTTGCTTCCTGGTTGACTCAGTTTGACAACCATTCACAATGGCTCTCATCTACAGTCAAGATAAGGTGAGATATAACACATAATATCAATAAGCCTTATGACAATCAAAATGATGACAATGATAAAAGTGGTAGTAGCAGAAGTAGTAGTTGTAGTAGTAGTAGTAGTAGTAGTAGTAGTAGTAGTAGTAGTAGTAGTAGTAGTAGTTATTTTCATGATACTTGTCACTATCATTGAAAATAGTTTTATCATCATGATAGTGAAAGTGATGATAATAATATCAATGATAAAGATATTAACAGTAATGCAATATATGATATTCATTACAATTATTATCATTGTCATTTCATCATGTTAATTTCTGTTAATTCTATTCAGTATATAAAAGCGATATACTTTAGATTGCTTTTATTTGGGGCATTGTTAATATTGTTTATCCTGAGGAATCTCAACTCCATGCTATATCTATGACTCTTGGACCAAGTTCTTTGAGTCATAGTATGGCACTAAGATCCCTCAGGGGGGTCAGTAATATTATCAATGCCCCCCAAAAGCAGTCCATTTCTATACATTCTCATAAAAAATGGAAAGAGAGAGAGAGAGAGAGAGATAATGGGGGGGGGGGGAGAGATGAGGTGGAAAGTGAGCAAGGGTATACAGTGAAAGATGCAAGAAGACAACAAGGAAAAGGATGTTGAGAAATTGAGAAATTGCGTGCTTTCGTAGATCCCCTCGTTTACTTCCATACTTCGGCTGTGTTTGTTTGAAAGTATCAGAAGTGAAAGTTGATCATTTACTTAAGGGAAAGCAGCGGTGAGTCCCAGAGAGTATTTCGGTGTGTTTAGATTAAAGGTTAGTCCTGGCGAGAGAGATCATCTACTTCAAGCTTATGAGATCATAATACCGTACCACTTTTCCTCCCCTTTCTCTCCCAACTGTAAGAAGGTGATTTGTGATTGATATATACATTGCACATAGAATATCACCACTTTAATAGAATTCAGATCTAAGAGAGGCATAGTCAATGTAATATATCTATCTTTTTCTATATCTATATCTATATCTATATCAATATATCTATATCTATAGCTATATCTATGTATCTATATCTATATCTGTATCTATATCTTCATCGCTATCTCTATCTCTATATCTATATATCTACATCTTCATATATATACATATACATCTTTCTATCTACCTATCTACCAATCTATCTATCAATCTATCTATCTATCTATCTAAAACATTAGATCACATAGAGTCACTAAAACATAGACGCAGACCTGTTCTTCACTCATGTACGGTACACTCATCATACCTCTTCCTCTTTAACGTCCTACATAATGTGCCTAAATGCCGGAAGAATAATGATCGTCAATAATGATGGGTTGTTGCACCTGTGATCTCAAGTATTCCATGAAACCAGAAGGCATTTATGTGATATGTGCATGATGTTCATCTATCTACGTAATGCATTGTATTGACCACATGGGAAAAGAGACATATTTTCTTAATTTTCTCTTCTTCTTCCCCGCATCTACATGATTAATTAGTAGGAAAATGGGGGATTTGAAATCAGAATACATTGTATGCGTTAAATTTCATCATTATCGGACAAGATTTATACTTTTTTTTTTGGTGGCTGGGATGTTTTCTGTACAATAATGGACATGGGAGTTATTCCAAAACATTGTGCTAAATACCGCATTTCTCATTTCCATGCATAATTTGATGCCACTTGTATTTTACTCAGACATGCACTTTCAGACACACACACGTACTCACACACACATATACTTGCACACACTTGGCTAGCAAAGTGGTACGTTAATCTTGGCGATCTTCGCTATGCAGTGGCTCGGAAACCGTGCGCCATGATTGGAAAATTGCCGCGGCCATTTAAGGTGCTGGTGAGAAGCATCTGGGAATTGGGCAGGAAGATGCTGGAGATAGATCCAAGCGAGTCGATCCTCACGCACTAGTCAATTCTGCTTCATGAAGATGTCCAGAGCATCACAAAGCCCAGAGCGGAAGGGTCATTTCACGCTTTAGCGCCCAGGATATGATACGACATTAACGCTTCAAACCAGCATGTGACGCGACACATAGAAATTTCTTGCCTTCTGCAATGCAGTGTGTCAAGAATGCGAAGAAGTAGCGGATAGAAGTACTTTGCTGACTGAAGATAAACAGTGCAGTGCAGTAAGGGTTCAAGATTTAATCAGTGTTCTATGGGCAAAGAAAGAATTTCACAAGAGCCAAGATTTGAGAAATTAGAATGCATGCAAAAATTTTGTCTACACTATATACTGAATACCAGTAGCAATACGCAAAAATTTTCATACAGCAATAAAGGTCGTCAGCTCCAATTAGTGAAAATTTCATGCTGCAAATATTTCTGGTTTTACAGTAAACTCCCTGAATTCAACCATCTAAATCAAAATACAATTGAAAAATCTTGATCCACTAACTGCGTCCATATACCCCAATTATACTATTACTGCACTGGCTACCATTTCAAGATTCTATTGTCTTATAATGTTGCTTCTTGTTTGTCACCGCATTCAAGATTCAGTCCTCAATATAATGTTTCTTTAATGAGTTCTTATATACCTGCTTGGAAATTATTCTCAAGTTTTTTGTGCCTGTGTTATTCTCAGATCGTCTAAAACATGGAGAGAAAGAGCCTCTGTACATGCCAGGCCATCCCCTATGGAACAGGCTTCCTTGAGACTTGGAGGAATGGTCTTGATTCCTTGAAGAATCACCTTAATAAACATCCGTTTGCTTTTGAAATAATTGAGCCAATTGTGTATATTCCTTGATTTGTTCTTTGTTTTCTGCGCCTTGACCATTCTGTAGACTGAATTTGGTGTAATATAATTCACATGAAGAATTATTATTATTAGTTGTATATATTGTAGCAATAATCAAATCTCCCTTCCCCCTCCCCAAGCGATGCCCCTTCCAAGTTTCTCATCCACAAGAGTTCACACATGTACTGATGGTACTGATGTACATCAATGTAAACCTCCCATAGACATGCAGTTTATCCGGCTCATGAAGATGATAAACACGGATGGAAGGCCCACTCCTTACCTCCCCCCCCCCCCCCTCCAAAGTAGACTTGCCATTTGGAGGTGGGATTAACGGAAATGCATTATGGTCTGGCGGGGATCACATCTCATCCCATGTGTTCTCCATGTCACGCCTCGAAGAAGGTACTGACCCCCGAGGAGGGAGGGAAGGAGGAAGGGAGGGAGGTAAGGGGTACACGGTGGAGCGTGCCCTGGCATACAAAGTTGGTTTGTGGTTAACTCAATAAGTGGAGGACCCTCCCAGGGGAGAACATGACATTTTACAAGTCATCAGTCAGCGCACATTGAGAGAGGGAGGAGAAAAAGAAGAAGATAGGAGAGCTTTCAGACTTGAAAAGAACTTTCTTTGAAGTTATTCTTCTGACTTGTAGTAAATGTGTTCAGACAGTACTTTAATATTTCGTTTAAAATGGTGCATTTAGAGCACTCAAAGAACACTCTTCAGAACCCTCTTAACTCTGAACGAACAGACAATTTGGCCCTGGAGTGCTCTAAAGTTCTGCCCCTCTTGAGGCTAGGTACAGGAGTACTCCTGAAGCACGCTAAACTTTGTATAAATTGTCACTAATGTTCAGAGCACTGTGTAAGTGGTATGTGGCATACACTGTACATACAGTTTGGATGTTCAAATTCCCGGCGCTCAGAGAGGTTACCATGGCAGTGTACATGCTCTTCTTAGCCACTTCGCGTGTGATCTTGGGGGGGGGGGGGGGCAGCATTTCGCTGTATGAACAAACTTAAAGAGCCATTAAGTCCAAATGCTTCAGGAGTGCCCCTGTGCTCAGCTTTGTGCATAAGTGGGATATAAGTCCACTCACTCGCTAGCTGCGGTCACCCTTCGTGACTTTACTCCGAATGTAGTTTACTTCCCAATAACTTCTAGAAGTTTGAGCACGCAATCTAACTACAGACGAAACTTGTGAGAATTATATTTTAACTTTAACAACCTGTGGATGAAAAACAAGTCGTTGTGCTACATGACTGTGATTGGCCAACTTCATCATCTGTCTCTGTAACTAACAGGGTGTTCAGACGCAAAAAATTTATACTTGAATGGTAGAATAGTATAGCTATACCAAACAGTTACATCTTTACGATGAATTTACACCACTGAGCGCTGACTGATGAAACAACGGTCAGAGCATCGTTTCGAACTAGAACTCGATAATGAATCAGCATTCCATCGTTTCCATTGTGCGTCTGAACGTATGGCGACCATAGAATGGTATGACTGGGCGGGGCTTAATGGGAGCGCACACGAAAGATGACCCCATAGCTGTCACTCATAACCAGTCGAGATTAGCGTCTGAACGGTCTGTCGGCTATATGATGATTGTTTTTACGTCGTTTCTTTGTCAAATTTGGTATAAACTGGCTTGCGTCTGAACAGGGGGAAAGTGGGATATAAGCCTGCTCGCTAATACGAGTAATATGAGTTACCAAAAGTTAAATGCAGCGTTGATATCATGATGCCACTCCATTAGTTGCATCCATCTTCTTTGTCTTCTGTATTTTTCTTCTAAATCGGGGTGCTGAAATTGTGCTGCGACGCACATGGGGTTAGGAGATGAGGGGAAGGGGAGGAATGGGATGCCCCGCAGATCTTCATGGGTACTGCTGTCAATAAACCTTACTTACGAGCCTGCAGTACCCCCCCCCCCCCCCAACAAAGCACTAGTCTGCTTCCACAGACCCTATTGCAATGCAGACATAGGAGGTACAGAGCCTGTTAACAGTGGGGTGCCTTTGGTATCACCGATTATTGGATGCAATTCGTAAACGAATATTGTTTAAGATTCTGTTGATTGTATACAAGTCACTCATCGGTCAAGCCCCTAGTTAATTTTTGAATTATTAGTGCTTAAATCTCACAAGCACATTCGTAATCTGCACAGTTTTAATAAGGACACTCTTCTCTTACAAATTTCAACATGCAAAACAAACATAACATTGAGAGACTGAGCATATATTCCTGTGCAGCTCCCAAACTGTGGAATGACCTACAATTAGAAGTCAAGATATCCCCAGTTGTAGCAGTCTTTAAATCATGACTCAAAACACATCTTTTCATTTAACTGTCTATTATGATCAAGTAGATCAGAAGCTTTTGCAGCACAGAAGAATATATGTCTATAGGTTTTGCACTTTATAAATTGATATATTATTATCATTGGATCAATCCATCCCTTGTAAGCATAAATTGGCACCATGTCTCCCCTAAGCTCCCTACTGCTCATGATTACAGGGTTGGAACTGGAACGAGTTTAGGCTGCGAGCTTGTGTGCAGTATTCGTGACCACAAGGGAGAACCAAAACTTGTTACCCCCCTGCATCAACATGGAAAGATTGGATTGGATTTATCATCTAGTGCACAGGTGCAGATTTATGCCTGGTGCCAGGGATGATGTATTCCTATCATCTTCGTATCTACTCTGCCTGATAGTGGACGACTCTGCTTTACGAGCAGGATCTGGGCAAAATGAAAGTTTAGATCTGAAATTGAAATAAATTAGACACCTAGTTTCACTTATTCATTGCAATGAAGAGAAGGACTCAGTGAAATTTTGTGACAATGATGGTATAAATTAGAACATTGAAGATTGGGTGATATACATACATGTACAATTATTCCAACCTAAAGTGCAAACATGTTGTGTTCTGCCTAATTAAAAGGAAATCACTTAAATTTCTTATATGTTAATCATTGGCATGGGTCTGATACCACATGTCTCTTACTTATAATCCCACATAAGTTTGGTCATTCAAGTGATGGTATAATGATAAAGTGGTTCTAATAACAGACTGTTGCTGTGTGAACTCTACTGTCTCGGGATGGTCCACAAAGGGATTTATGGCACATCCTGTATCTTATGTCCTAGTCCTGTAGCATGAGTGTATTTGCTACCATAGTAAGGACCAGTTACTGTGACGTTAGCTGCCAAAACCTATCAATGCCATGGCAATGCAGAGTTGTTTGAAGTGCTCACACAATCATCATAACCCCATGTGGAATAAAAAATGCACAAAATTTGTCTTACCCAACTGAACGTGAGAAATTACTTGCGCAAAAAATTTCCATGGTCATAGTGATTGGTTTAATTTCTCAATTAAAAGACTTGTACATTGGATAGAATTTAAACTTGCTGTTCTAAGAGGAGGAGTGCAAAGCAGCATCAAGCATTGATGGGGAGGATGGTATATAATGAGGTGCATTTACATTAGAACTATCGTGGTATCAAACACCACAGTAATTTGTTGGCATTGTTCCCATTGGTGAAATACTTCCGGAATAGATATCACATTTATTCACTTGGTACTGTTCTCATTGGTGAAATACAATGGTACTGGTTACCATTGTGTGTCTGCATATATTCAATGGGAAAAGACACACAGGTGCCAAGGCATTTTGAGAAATACTGTATTCACTACTTTATGAATAGCGGTATTTTGTGACACGATTCATACTCACATCTCGTTGACGAATTTCATTCAAAGTTTGAACTACCACCCTAAATACTGCAGTATTTCGCAACATATTTGGTATCACATTCTGTAATACTGTGTGAAATACTGCAGTATTTCACCTGGAGTGTGCATTTTACCATGATCAGGTGTAATTCAGTGTTGGTCTGGGTTTTGTTGTTTTCTTTTTTCCTTCTGATGCAAGTACAGTGTGCTTTCATAAGACCAAATAAGCAAATGAGCTAAGCATATTCATACATTTATACACCCCATTCAATTCGCTGATGCTTAGATGCAAAGAATCAGCCATTTGGTATAGACTTGATTGAGTCGAGTAAGACAGATTCGTGTGATTTAGAAAGAAGATGCTTGAAATCCGAGAGATTGGTAGAATTGATCAACTGGAAATTTGCATTATCTCTGCAGAATGGCAAAGCTATTGGAGCCGTCTGTATTTATTCAGTGTGACAGGGACAGCCCAGAAACATGTCCTCAGTGAATTTAAACCGTTCTACCTCCACCCTATCCCCCCACCACCATCACTGCCTCCCCCCCCCCCCCCACACACACACTCTACCAGACATTATGAAATGTATGTTTGATACTGCTGTCGTGATCACATTTTTATTACTTTGGCTGTCCGAAATTTGGGAGAGAAAGAGAGGCTTGGTGATAAAACCAAACACACACACACACACACACACACGCATGGAGAGCAAGGGATATATATATATATATATATATATATATATATATATATATATATATATATATATATATATATATATATATATGTATATATATATATATATATATATATATATACACACATATATTGATAGAGAAGGGAAGAGTTTATAGTGAGAGTAAAAAACAAAAGAAAACTAGGGAGGAAAGAGTAGAAAGTGAAATGGGATGATGAAGAAGCAAGAAATGCCCTGGAGTAAAAGCTGACATTTATCATACAGCCAAGGATTGGGATACATTTTCTGATTTTCCTTTATCAAACATCATGGAATAGAATTATAAGAACAGTGTCTGTCTGCTGAGTAGTAGTTTTTTTTTTTCAGGATGTGCTGTATAAGTCAGGCAAGTATATCTTACTTAATTTGATGGTTTTCATTGAAGGAGATTTTTTTTTTCTTGCACTCTAAGAAAAATACAGGTTCAACTTTGTACCTTTGTCCCACTGGGAGCATCTTTATGGGTGCAACTAAGTGCTTTTCAGACCAGAAAGGTGCAAAGTTGCACCTTTAAAGGTGCTAAGTGGTCTGAAAGGGGCCAAGTTACACCTGTAAAGGCATCCCAGTGTGATACTGGTAAAGATGCAAAGTTAAACCTATTTTTCTTAGAGTGTAGCATTATTGACACTGTTATCATTATTGTCATATTACAACTGTGATTGATACAGGTGATAGAAGTTGTTGTAACAGTATCTGCAGTAATGCAAATTGAACTACATGGTAGTCTGAGTAGTATTATTCTGTGAGCATGGGAGTGTCATATAAATACATCAATGATAACTCTAACCCTAGCAGTACTGTTTTTAGAATATAAGCAAAATCCACCAAGTAGAGGCAAGTCTAATTGTTTGTCTTTTATTGCATTTTCTTAACAGAATATGCCCATTTATTTCTTGTGATTTGTTAGGAAAGGTGTATAAATAATGCAAATTTGTGGGGTATTGAAATTTGATGAGATATGATGAAAAAAATGATTGCATGCATATCTGCTACAATTTTTGCCCAAGGTGGTGTTTTTTTGTTTGTTTGTTTGGTTTTTTTTTTTTGGACATCATCCTTGGAGCATCATCACGAATAGTGAATGTACTCATGACAGGGCACATTCTCATCAAGTCCTATGTTTTCTCTGCAAAACTGTTAATGGAATTTCTCGGGATGGGAATTCACAGCCCTGCGGATGGGAACGGGAGACCCAGGAAATGTACAGGGGGAAATATACAATTTGTGAGTGTTGATGAAAGAAATGTATACCATGGAATGCCATAGCCGATGGGAAGGAGAAGTATCCCTCAGCAAGTCCTGGGGTCCCCCCCCCCTTCCTTCCCACCTACACACAATTTAAAACACATGCTGAAAACATTCATGACATTTCTCTGCGTGTTGATTATCTCCTTCAGGAGTGTAGCAGCATTGTCCATGTCCGTCTGTCTGTATTTATGATGTCTTGTAGCCTCGAAAGAATGTCATGAAACCAATTCAATTTTTGCTTTTTCTGAAGGAACTCTTATACCATCGGAGCACTTCCTTCTTATTGCAGGTATAGCCCATTATCATACTGACTGTTTTAACTATTTCGTGGGGTTATATCATCCTGTTAGATTCAGACTGTTTTAACTATTTCATGGGGTTATTTCATAGTTTTCGTCACTAAATTCAGTAATACAGTAATAGCAGTGGAGGTTATGATAATGATTAAATGGCATTGATTGTGATCTATAAAGCACACAGTGATTATAACATAATTCTTTGCGCACATGTAATAAAAACACATGAAATAAAAATATGATAATTGCCTCTTGCTGGGTAAAAAGTGATAAGCACAATGGTGATCATTTGTCACAATCCTGTCACTATTCAGAGTACATGTATGCCACATGGTGTAGCATGAATTATGAAAGAAAGATATTATTCCGAAGGGTGAAGGTTCAGGTGTGAGTTGATTCAGTTTGTCTCTCCCTACTAATTGAATTTGTTAGGATCGCAACTGCTGATTTGTAAGTTAACAACCATGTCGGAAAAAAAGGAATTATGTTGTGTGTACAGGCTGTATGTCATAAACATGCAGTATATTTCAGCTATAGTGGTGGCTTCTGGTAGCAAGAAACAAACAACAAAAATGAAAAACCCTCAAATGCTGGGGGGGGGGGGGGTTGGGGAGGAAAAGAAACATATACCAGCAATTTCATCTTTCCACTCAACTTGTTGGACGGGAGAGACTCTGACATTTCACATTTTTTAGCGGAAAATTGACCTTTTACTTTCCACCACGCAGAATGTCAGATCCCGCTGTGTTTTGTGAAAGATGCTGTATACCAGCGTCGACTGCATTATCCATTACTCGGACATCCGAGATGGCATCGTACGGCAGTAAACATAAACAAACGTAAATGAAGACACATTTTCGGCAGCATTTCCACAACCCCAGGATGTTACTTGTGGATAATTTTGGATCCTGATGACAAAATGATGTCTGTAATGACAAACTCTGTGTGCTTTTTATTTGTATTGTCACACTTGGAGTGGATTTGGCTTAGCAGTATTTAAAAAAAAAAGGCAAATGGTGATATGTCATGTTAAGGGTGTCAGTCATCTATTCTGAAATGCATATGTTATTTTTATACTTTAAAGGTATTTACATTAAAGGCACCATTTAACAGGGTTTTCAGTTTGAAAAAAATCTGAGCTTTATGGTCCTACTGCTACTGTGCATGCTACCAGTATCTCTGAAATTGTGTAAATATGAAGCTCATAAATATTATGGTTGAAAATCAATACTACTGAAGTATAAAGTACTCTTCAAGTGCTGTTCAAAAATCTAAGTGCTGTGGGACACAGTTTGACAGTTGTAGTGATTGCAGCTGAAGCTTTTGTGTTTATCCATAATGTAAACAATATAACCTATGCCTACTTCCACACATGGACCGATGCTTTTGCTGGTAGTTGGTATATAGATAGCCATTGAAAGCAAGAGAATATTGAGCAGAGGGATAAAAATGGGGTGGGAGGCAATTTGTCCCTCTCTACAAATGAAATAATGTGTAAGATTGCAACTGCTGATCTGTAGATAGCCATTCTTGGTCAATTTTGGTAATTTTGTAAAGCATCTGCTTGTCAGCGTGATGCTACACAGTAGGGCATTTGAGAATAAACACTATTTTACATCCCCAATTATTGTCTTTGCTCTAAAGGCAGCATTATTTCCACATCTGGAATGTTGTCATATCTGTACTCTTAATGTAATATTTTTCAGTCTGCCATCTATAAAGTATTTAAAAGTACAGTAGGTATCATGTTATGTTGTCAAAGACACTTTCAAGACCGCTATGTGGCATGAATGACATGAAGCAAGCTACTAATTTGAATTCCTGAACGTTGTAGATGGCAGGTGCATGGTGACATAATATTCAGTGGTCAAGTGTCCGAGGATTACAGTCTCATTCTGCCCTAGGCTGGTCAATGGCTTGACCATCACCAAATCATGCAATCAATAATTGCTGTGTGTAATGTATGATTAATTTTTTTTTTCACTTGACCACTTGATAAAATAGTGGGTTAGGGCCCCCACCCATCATTAAAACCCTATCAACATGAAGAGGATTAAGAGGCTCTGTGGTCCCCCACCCTTCCCCAGGTATCAGATAATAGTGGTCCTAAAGCCTCTTGCTGGAAGGCACTTCATGGATTTTAAATAACAATAAAAGGATAATGGAACCAGACAACACTTTGTATGGGGGTTAATTTATTTCATCATGAAATATCAAATCCACAATTTGTTATATACCATTATTTAGCTGAACAAATCAGGAAGGTGACTTGGAGGTAAATATTGTTATTATTAATATTACTTTTTTGTCATGCTATCCACAGACCAACAAACTTTTTCTGAATATAGCAGTACGTACTAAAATAATGCAAGTAAATTGCAGCTCAACTCAACCAGTTTTGCATGAGAAAATGTTCATTAAGTTCTGTCTCTCTAGAATGCTAATCTGTCCTTGAGCTTTTTGTGGAATGACTTGAGATGAATATGAAATGAAAATGAAACGAAATGTGATATTATTCAATGCAACTTGTTAATTTGCTTGTCATCACTACCAATCGATTATATTTAGGCAGTTCAAAAAAACAACAACAACAACAACAAAAACGGTGGGGGGGGGGTGTGTTAATGTTTCACACTTATTTCATTGGTTCTTATTTACTTCTCTTTGAGACACTCTCTTTCAGAATTATATATTGCTTGCTTCTGATGTGGCTGTTTCATGAATACATGTGAAACTTCTAAAATATTACTTTTTCTCTTGTTTTAATGTCTTTGGCAACTGAAGGCATTTTAGCCCTGTGTGCTTCACTCGTGGGCATTTAACCGGGTTGGAAGCGCAAGGAGGAGGTTGTTTACTCTAGAATTGTTCAAGCTGATGATGTCAACTCCGGGAGTGAGCTTAACGGAGCCCAGATCTCGCGGGTCGAGTGTTTCCGTAGTTATAGATCGATACGCAAAGCGCATTAAGGGCAAGTTCCTATTTATGGCTGCAGCTGCATGTACTTGTTTTCAGTTGCAACTTCTTATTAAAGGAAAACTACTGTCATTATTTTAACAAAAGATGACAACACTATTCATAAGAAATATCTAAATATGGCATTATTGTATGCATGCAGTTCTGTATCTCAATATAAGCAATGAAAAAGTATGTAAGTAGTTCTGAACAGCAGAACTTAGAATTTGTGAATACTGAATCTTTTTTTTTTTTTTTTTTGGGGGGGGGGTGGAAATTCATCTGTTCCTATGAAACATACAAGTACTTCAGTTCATATATTAGTTACTAAAAACATGAAATCACATGACTGTTTAATACGACAAGAAGATGATGGGGAGGATAAGAAAATATGGGTGTGTGTCACAATGCACAGATCTATTTGCTGCAAATAGAAGAAATCAGTGCTGTACATCATTGTAACCATGACAACATGATGAACTCCTCAGAGCAATAAGTGGTATGGCTATATATTATCACTTCTTGATTACAGATTGATAGGAATATTCATGAATAGCAGAGTAGGGCATCAATAATGGTAGATATCATTGGTCTGTGTTATTTGTATTGAGGCCCCGAGCATCTCCAGAAATCGTAAATTTCTTTTAAATCCCTGTTTGATTTTTAATTTTTGTTTCCATTTTCTTTGTTTTTGGGGGGTGGGGAAGGGGAGGGGGGAGGGGATGGAGGGGCATTGGCAAGGGAAAGTGGGGGAGGGCTCCAATTCTGTGCCTGCTCCCAAGGGGTTCTCACTGCCTCGTTATCCTAAGTTATGTCATGGCAACTGTGATGCCATGGAAGTTGTAAACAACATCAGGGGTACGTGTGGACGTGAGTGTCAAGAACTTTGAGGGGAGGGGGGGGGGGGGGGCTGGTATAGAGGAGAGATGTAAAGGCATCTCATTTCCTTCTTTAAGGTTACTAAAAACAGCTCTTTTAGCAGAGAATGTACACATATTTTACACTTCTCGATTGATGGATATGAGGAAAAAAAATGTTCCCGCTAATCCAAATAGACACAAATTCATGTACAAATGATACATACATGCATTGTCTATCACTTACAATGTATCTATCTATACGGATATGTATGTGTTTATGTTTTTGTGTTTGTTTCATGTTTAAAAAAAATAGTGTATTACATGTACTATTGTAGATATTTTTATGTAGTCACAGGTGTAATTGTATTGAATTTTGATGAAGGCCCACGTTTGGTTGCAAAAAAAAGTGATAGAAAACCAATTAAATATTATTCCCTGCGGCACAGACTATTGAATGAACCAGTCATATTAATTGTTAAAGTGAGGTTTAGCCAAGGTAATTGCCTTTAATGAGAAACTCAGGACAATATGATGACAACCCATTAGTGAAATGATTCCATTTACAGTGTATAGCAGTCTCTGTGTGTGTGTGTTTTATTATTTTCTTTTTATAGTATATGCAGTGTTCTTCAAGTCTTCATAATTTGCTGCAATGTAGAAAATACTCATGATCAGACACTGTAGTAGAATTTGTGTAATCACCCCCATGGAACAAATTCATCCAGTTTCCATGTTTTACAAACTGTCACCATCAAAACTTGCGTCGGGGCTTTAACTGAGCGTCTGACATTTCTGACGTCACAAGATTTATTGGTTGCAATCCTCTATAAGAAGAAGGGCTAGCAAAAAGATAGATTAACAACTGCACTCTTGTAGGAAACCTAACTCTACCTGAGCAATCAGTGTAGTCTTAGCCCACCTGTGTATACTGGTACGTTTGCCTCATTGTATTTGCCGGAGCTGCGGTTTGTTGGGAACCCTTCCCCCTTTTCTTTTCTCCTTCTTTCTTTCTTTCTTTCTTTCTCTCTTTCCTTTTCAGGGTGCTGAATGTTGTAGAGTTCATGTAATGCAAATTGGAATTTCATGCCTGCCAATACAGGCATAAGTACGGCTGACATTTAGGGCCTTCCGATAAAACGGATTGCATTGAAGCTAGGAGTAAAAAAGCTGTAAGATACGGGGAGGGGGGGGGGGGGAGTTGCATCGATTTTGCATAAATGATGTTATGCTGCCACAACCAACATTTTTTTCTATAGTGTCCTCTTTTCTGCGGTGTTAAAGTGTATCCGAAGGGGAAGAGCTTTTTAACTGGTAGCAAATATATTATTGGCTTGTGTGATTTTTAACATTTTTAACGATCCTGAATATTTCAGGGATGTCATCCTGCGGCAATCGTGCAACCTTGTCATAATGGTGAATAGTCTGAAGGTTGAAATGTAGCAACAGATTCTCATGAACAGGCTTTTCTGTCAGAAACATGGGTATTTAATTATTCAGCGGCTAATTAGCTAGTTTATCACAAAATAGAATCTGTCATTCTCCACTTCCCCCAGCCCCACCCCCCCCAAAAAAAAGAAATTATCGGTCTTCCAGAAGAAATAAACAACTGGTGTCTTTGTTGAAATGATATAAAATTATCATTTAATGCTTAAGATGCTGACACGATACATCTAAAAGATGTAAGAATCATTTTCTTTGAAAAGAAGTAAGGTTGTATTCTCCAGTAATAATTTAAGTGTCTTAGCATATGAAGTCACATTAATTTCTTTTTTGTCGTTTTAAGATGTGGCTTTATACTATGATTTTTACTGATCATTGTTTGTTTTTTGTGAGGAAGAGTAAAAGACACTTGTGAAGTACATAAAGGAAAGTCTTCCAAAGCCTCTTAACCTGTTGAGGACGAGTCCCGAGTATACTCGGGCAGGCGTCTATGGGAAATGCGTGTTGTAGCAAAATCAGTCCGTCCTCAACGGGTTAAAGGTAGGGAATCCCATTTGCATGCCTTAAATGAAGAGTTGTATAAACACAGTGGTATGTTGAAGAGAGTATCATTTTAGAAACTCCCATAAAGTATTGAAAGTGGAAGGTAACATTTAGTACATTTTTATTGACCGTTAGATTTTGAATTGAATTCTTTTCGGGGCTCACCGTAAATTCCAGTACATTACTAGGCTACCTTTACAGACCCATGCACTGCATGTGTGTCCATCATGTATATTTTGTGAATAAAGTTCATCAAAACTTACAAACATTTCTATATATATTCTTGCCACACACTCTATATGTTATTACATCAGCTCTTATACTTTTAGATTTGTGTTTATAGATAAAAAATACAGAAGACTGCAACAAAAAGGCTAAGTGTGGCTGACACACAGAACTACTGAGTAGTTGAGTTTTGTGCTTTATTCAAATTGTAGATAACTGTTGACTTCCAAATTTCTAAGCAGTGGCCTAAACAAGTCCCCTGAGGTTCATATTTAATGTTTTGCTGCATTTTGGGAGTTCTGTAAAAGGTATCCCCTACCTTTAAAGGACAGGTCCACCTTCATATACATATGGATTGAGTGAATGCAACAATATTAGTAGAACACATCAGGGAAAGTTTGGGGAAAATCCGACAATCTGTTCAGAAGTTATGAATTTTTAAAGCATCCGCACAATCCCTGCTGAATGAGGAGACTACTACAGTGTATGATGTCACATGCCTACAACGGTATAAGGAAAATAAAAAGAGGATTTCACAAAACTTTGTTTTTTTGATAAAGTGCACATTTCTTCTACTCGTTACTGACGTATGTTGAGGGAAATATTATTTCCCTTGCCTTCTGAAAGAGAGAAGTTGAGTGTTCTTTTGTTATGCGAGAAAAGTTAAAATATGTCAAATTTTCTTTATACTTGCTTTATATCGTTGTACTCATGTGACATCACAAGCTGTAGTAGTCTTCTCATCCAGCCATGACTGAGCAGAAACTTCAAAAATTCATAACTTTTGAACAGATTGTCTGATTTTCCTCAAACTGTCAGTGATAAACTCTACTGATATTGCTGCATTCACTCAACCCACATGTCTATGAAGGTGAACTTGTCCTTTAAGTGATAAATCTGAACCCAAAACATAGATTGGCAACACATTTTGAAAAGAAAAGAATTTCTTTCCATCTCTCAAATTGACATTTTTGCTTTGTAAATGTAAAGTAGTTTGTGATTTGTTTATAGTTTCAGTGACCACAACAATTTTCAGGTAATCTTTCTCTTATACAGTGAAATTTGTAGGTTCCAATATGAAAATAGCAAAGTGATAAAGTTCTGCAGCAAAATCACTGTGGGACGTGATGGGTTAAATGCTCTTCCCTATATGGACTCACTGTAGCATTTGCTATCAAACCCATTTAATGATTATGAGAAAAGGATGGTACGTGCTTGTAGTCGTGATGTTTATTCAGTGTAACAGTGTAGCCACTGTTTCAGGCATTCAATATGATGTGGTAGTGAGTAGACATCGTTCGTTTTCATTTCTCGTTCCGAGATGCTGAGGTATCAGAATTGACAACCGCATGTGTCTAATCCCGAACGAGATCCCCGCGCATGGATTGTTATTCACAGGGATTGCTGAAAAGCTCCCCAGACAATGGGCCGTGGGACTGGCTGGGTGGGGGAGGGGGGGGGGATGGGATGGTTGTTAGGGGGATAGGAATTCAAGGGAGATGATGAAAGTGAAAATTGATATCCACCAACTTTTGACCCGGTTTAGCCTGCAAAAGGTGTTACCATATTTTGAAGGCCTCTCCTCTCCTTTAGCGCCCATCCCGATGCCTTCGGATGAAATCTCGTCGAAGGTTTGGGAGGTGATTGCAGCTGATGCCGTCAGGCTTGAAAATTGCTAATGAGCAGAAATCTCCTAGCTTGTTCATCAGCAGAATTTGCACCTCCTCTTGTAGGAGGCATTTTGTTCCATGCAATTAAAATGATTTTTTTTTTTGGGGGGTGGGGGTTGTGGTGGATGTTTATCATGATAAATGATGAATCATCTAGAATAAATTGGTATACACCGGTATGCTGTAAAGTGTTCAAAAAAGAATGACATTTTGATTTGTTTAATGTTTCAGATATAGAGTCGATTTCCAAGTTATGCAACTTCTCTATTATATCACTGGATTTCTTGAAGGTCAGTAGACAATGTTTGGATTGATTTTTATCTGTGATCCATTTGCAAGTGAAGTGGTGATTATTGCTCTGAATTGCAGTTAATGAGGATAACAATCTATTCCAGATTGGAAGTAGATTACACAGCTGCCGAGTTTCACTGATTCTGGTGGAGGCCTTTGTGCAAACTTCAATTTAATATCCTCATGTCTAGATGAGAAAATTTAAAAATCTCCCAGATTCAGGAAAATATTTTACTCATTGAGATGTGGTTGTAACTGTGAGGCCACTTCATAATTGTTCTTGATTCTTCATGATTTTGATGTTGTAATTTTGGCGGCCTGGAATTGCACTACATATGTTACATATGTTTCATAATCAATCATATTCAAAAAAGAAAATATTTCTAACAGACAGATATGCTGTTATGATTCTATTTTTTAGGGGGGGGGGGAGGGAGAAATTAAACCTTTGTGAAAATTGTGTCGAATTAAAATCTTGTGAACTTTGCACAACCTGACCTTTTCAATATCCACAGTGATATACTTGCAGAGGACAAAATGTCCCTCTTTGAGATTTGATATGAGTGTTTGCAAATGCTGTTGTCATTTTTTTGAAATAACAGACTGTTGGATGCTGATACTGTAAAAGTGGAAATTTTCGTGGTATTGAAATTTTCGCGCATTTCGCGCAACCCGAAACTAGCGCGAAAATAAAAGCACGCAAATATTTTTGCTTGCCATATGTTCCAGTAGTTGATGTCTTGATTCCGCGGGATTAAAAACATGCGAAACTCTTCTCAGCCCGCCGAGCGCAAAAAATTAGTCACGCGAAAATATTGACTTTTACAGTAGGACATTCATATGCTTGGCAATCTATTACACGCCAGCTGGGAACCATAGCTTGTGTGTTATGATATAACAATCTTCCTTAGATGTGGACATATCAAATGCTAAATGTCTCTCTTCATGCCTTGAATACCATTGGCTCAAAGTTAAGATTGTTAGATTTAAGGATACTTTTTCAAAATAAGGGAGCTGATTTTAAAGATGTCCCCTTAAAGAGGAATGACATCCTCAATGTCTTTAAGTGGAGGTCTCCTGGTTTTCATAATGTGTGTTGAATAAGTAGGTTCAGGGTTCATTACCTGACAAAGGACTTGCGTTTCTGGAGCAAGACAATTTACCTTTAACAATTTGATACATTGTAGAAATGAATTTTGTTGTTGTTGTTGTTGAGAAGGTAGAGTTGGTTTGTTAGGTTAGTTTGTTGGCCAGGACAATCTTGGCCTATCTGGACCCCCCCCCCCATCCAAATAAAAGGAGTGAGTGCAAGATAGCTACAGGTTTGACTTCATACACCAAGATGATTATGTTGTAAAGTGCCTTGAGCGCTGTAACCAGATGAAAAGACCCTTTATAAAGAAAATCTACATTGTACCATTATTACCCAAGGAAGTTATATTGCAAGCTTGTGTGTGTTTTTTTTTTTTTCATTGTCTGCTAGCAATATTGCTTGAAAAGTTGTGAAAGGCTTTTGATGAAATGTTCAAGGATTGTTCTGTTGTGGTTAAAGGAAGGGCTGATTAGGTTTTGGTGGTGATCTGGATCGTGATCCAGATACTGGATTTGTGTTAACCTTTTTATTTTTCCCCCCTGGCCCTTGGCTCAACTCGCCAAGCCTTTTCATCAGCATTCAGTAACCCATCCAAACCTGACCTCATTGTAGATTAGCAATCCACACTTGAGTGTAGCACTGTGCCTCAAGAAGGCCATGGTGTTATGATTGGGATTAGAGGGATTAGTTAATCCCTATTCATTTACAATAGATTTCCAGACATCTGTTACAGTTGGTGAAGGAGGCACTCTAGCATGCATGCCATTTGGCGAAGAAAGCACAGTATGGCTTAAAGAATGCGTACGCAATTCTATCGCTCTCTGTAGTCACTTTGTGACCTCGGAGGAGGTTTGTGCTCTTTGGCTGTTGCTTCAAGCTGTGAATATTATAATATTAAAGATGGCAGCATTGTCAAGCAAGAAAGGTCATATTTAATGACAATTATAATGATGATGATAATAATAATGGAAATGATTATGGCAAGGATGTTGATCATTATGTCAGTGATAGCATCTCCTACAGAAAAGCCTTTTATGTACATGGTCATGATACTGGAGTCAGCTCTCCCCTTGCTTATCACAAGGATGTTGAACATTATGTCAGTGGTATTAAACATCTAGTGTACAGAGTTAGCCTTTTCAGGGAATAATTTTCCTGGTATCACATCGTAAGTTGCCATGCATTCTTCATGCTGCTGTGGCACAAACTATCTATTGGGTAGCAGTTTTCTGACAAAGCAGTGTACAGACTACCAGTTGAAATATTCTTCAGATGAACTTGCCGATCAAATTTAAGTTGCAAAGAATTATTTCAAGCTTTATTAAGTACCTGATAACGGAGTTATCTTTCTCCAAAGCATGAAACACAGAAAACCTCAGTTGGATACAGTCTACCACGAGTCTGAATGCTGTACGTCGAACCTAGAGACAAATATGAAATATAGGAGATATTGGACAGAAGTGTAGTCATCTCATGATATGTCAAGTTATACATGTAGTCTGTTTTGTAATTACTCTTGCAAATTACAAACAGCTGAAGGCAGTGATTACTTATCTTTAAAACCATCAGGATCATTTAGTCATTGGACCAGTCTAGAAATACGTGAAAATGTCTGCTTAATTCTTCGATTAATCTTTTATTAGAGACTAATGTGGAAACTTCTTTTTTTTTTTTACATATCTTTTAATTGTATTAACTTTGGCACATTTTCATCTATATTAGCACACCTAAAGAACAAAAATAGTGAAACTTAGTCTAATCTGTGCATGATAATATCAGCGGGAGTTTATGAGTATGGTATGCAATGGAACAAAACTCCGGTTTAAAGCTAGCCATAACAGAAGGAAAGGAAACAGTTGAGCACATTTGGAGTTTGTAAGGAACCTGAGATGAGAAGATTGTTATTGCTAATATAATCTCTCACCAAGTCATTTGCTCTCCCACACCTCACGGCGAGGCTGCATTAAAAACCAGGCGATAACAGACTCGTTAGCTGCAGCGAATCATGCAAGGTGCGCGTTCCCAAGGTCCGGGGACTGGGGTCTGCAGGGGTGATTGTGGATGTGCGTCGGTAGCGTCTCGGTGCTCCTCAAGGCTCCAGCTTCATTAAAAATTTCCATTAGCTGAAGTAAGGACTTGTTGCTATACACCACTGCACCATCATTGTTGTGATGCTGCGTCACTTGTGTGCTATCAGCAATCATCTCTTGTTAAACAATCATAGCATATTTTAAAGGGCCCCTGAAATCCAAATGCATGTTGATTTGTGTTGATTTATGATGCCCTCAACATCACTTTTGTGGTGAAATGAATATCTGCAAACATCCCATCCATTTTGAACATTTTTTTTCTTCTATTTTTCTTCAGATTACTTGGGAACTCCCACAAAAAATCCTTCCAAACCAATATTCCTCAGATGACCTCATCTGTCAATCATTGCTAAGGTACTGAAATGTTTAACAAAAGACATTAGAATGCACCTTCCCCTCGACTCAGCATAACTTGCATGTTCCCTCACCATGTCTTTTGTTAGTCACATTAATATCACAGAAACATGCAAGTTATGCTGAGTCGAAAGGAAGGTGCATTCTAATGTCTTTTGTTAAACATTTCAGTACTTTAGCAATGATTGACAGATGAGGTCATCTGAGAAATATTGATTTGGAAGGATCTTTTTGTGGGTGTTCCCTAGTAATCTGAAGAAAAATAGAAGAAAAAATTGATAGAAATATATGGAATGTTTCTAGATATTCATTTCACCGCAAAAGTGATGTTGAGGGTATCATAAATCAACACAAATCAACATGCATTTGGATTTCAGGGGCCCTTTAAGAGAGCAAGAGTTTTGGTTCTGGGTCCACTCAGTGTGGTCCCAGCACTCCTGGATGAGTGTCTAGTTGATATAGAGTACCAAATAAGCCAGTTCGGGGTTCCACTTTGAGCATGAGCAGAAAAAGGTCATCAGTACCGGCAGAGCATGTTGGTTTTTTATTCACTGAGATAAGCATCTGTGATGTAATGATTATTCAAGTGATCATTATGAGTGGTGCTTGCCAGCACATCCACCTGACAGCAAAAACGGAATTTGACAATATCAATAGAAAAAGATTGTTAATACATTCAATGAGAAATAATGAAATGGATGCTTTCAAAAGTGCTAATTCTCGCTATCGCCAATGACGTAAAAAGTACCCGGATGTTGATTTAAGCGTCATTTACGGTGCATTATGGGATAGTCCGGTAGCAAAGTCACTTCCGTTCGTACGCGCGTGATACGTGACTAATGCTATTTACACACACAACCGACTGTATTCTACGTGTACTTCCGGTTTTCTCGACTTGAATTACAGCTTTAATATGGTTTGAAATTTCTCCATTCTCAAGAAATTGCTGTTAATACGACTATTGGTTGTTGTTGCGAAGCTGCCATGTGTTGTTCGCACGACAATAAATGAAAAAAATCTGCAGAAATAGGACCCTTACTGGCATGCGAGACGTGACGTGGCCGCGTGGGTGAAGTTTGCAGGTGACTCCACAGCGCATTACGTGCACGCGCGACTTACTAGTAGTGGTAGTAGCACTAGGTAGTAACTGTTAGGCCTAGTGCCTACGTACATTGTACGTACGTACTTACTTGGAAGAAATTGCTTCGGAGACAGGATAAGTTCGAGATCACTGTTCGTTCCCGATTGTGTTCGCGACATTTCGACAGAGAACAAACAAAGATGGGCATTCCATGACGATATACTGTTTATCCAGGTGGGTGAATATTTTGCAGCATATTTTCAGCGTATGCAGAGATGACTGATCTGTGATGTGCACATCGATCGCATGATCAAGCAGTACGCCGTACCGGTATGTGTTAGCTTATGCGCTGCGTGCAGTGAAAATGCAAGGCCGGCCGCCGGCGGCGGGGACTACAGTGTACCAGTATGACAGGCCTGGCCACTCGCTGGCTCGGGCGGTACAGCGGCCTTCTGTACAAGTATCCGTGGTCGGCGCTGCGCTATAGGTAAGGTACACGTACGCGCACACTAGCGTTGTGCAAATTATGCCCCGCGCCGGAAGTGCCCTTGCTACCAAGTGCACTGAATCTTGACGAAAAAGCCACATCCGGGTACTTTTTACGTCATTGGCGATAGCGAGAATTGATGGATCATTCTGGTCACTTGGTCTACGCAAGTTCATTCTTTGTTTGAGCATGACTGATGAATTCCATAAATTGTTACGTCGGGTAAGCTGAAATACCTTCTCTATTACAGAGCTTGAAAACTCGTGGAGTGCCTAATCAACTGAGAAAGAAGAAAGGTCATTTGTACCGATGTGCCCATGAGCTCACCCCGAACTGGCTTATTGGAATGTCATAGCCATTCATCTCCATGGAAACTGGTTCCAAACAACTTCACCTGGCCCAGTTTGTAAACACTATTGTTGCTAACCATGCTTGCACCTGGTTCTAACCCAACCTATAACAAAAGACTGTGACATCATCACTTTGGTATTCAAAGCACCTGTTGATAAAAGTGAAATACATTTTGCTACAATAGTGTTATTCACACGTATACAAATTAGTTGTGGTATTGATGAAATACCCCAAGATATTTTTTTTTCCTTCAGATCAAACCAAGACAAAACTGGTGGTAATGGCAAAAATATCAAATGTTATGTTGTTGCATTTCCCAATTAATGTGGCAGAAACCAGTTGTGATGTGAAATTGTTTATTTCTCAGCCACACACTGTGTTCGGTCACATGAAAAAAAAGAATGGCAGGTTGCAAACACAGCATTGGAAGCAGACAAGACAAAAAATTAAAAATACTGATTAAATGTCAGCGTGTTTAATACTTCATATGGTGTATGATAGCCTGTTCAGTATAACCATCAGATTCATATTGCATTGACAGGGGAAAAAAAAAATCAGACTATAATGGCAGATCTACTGCACAAAAAGAATTGACTGCTATTATCGTGGAAGATGTTTTGAATGGAGTCGTTGAAAATTGCTCTTTTCTTCCCAGAAGAGTGGGGAATAGTAATTTCTCATAAGAAAAAAAAATAGAAACAGGATTGTACAAATGCCTGCATAGAAGTTGTAAGCATGCTGACCTATTTCAGATGCTGCCTGTTCACTATGCTACCGGCTTTAACCCTTCAGTATCCAAAGGTTTTCCACAATGCCAATCTCCATTAGCTCCCCGAAGGAAGGCAGAAAAAATGGTTTAGAGGAAAAGAAACAATCATGTATAATGACAATGTTGAAAGGATGAAATGTTGATGACATTGGCAAGGCAATGAAATGTGCACAGTTTTACACAGAGCATTCCACACTCACCCTCACACCCATATTATTAAAAGGGAATCCGCAGGCAGATTAAATGATTTTAAGGATGCAGCTGCTGATGATTTGGATGGGTTAAGATTCTGTAATTGTTGTATGATCATAATATTTCAGGAAGCCTTGTTGTTTTTGGAATCATTTTCAATCATTATTTCTCTTTGAGATTATTATCATTTTATTTTTTATTAGGAATGCCATGGGATGATGGGTATTGTAAGATGGTGATACTATGGTTCTAACAAAAAGAGAAAAAAAAATGAAGACGAATTGTAAATGAAAAGATAAAAACTGTTACCATGTTACCAATATGATTTACAACAAACATTGCAGAGAAACATACAAGTTATGTTCAATCTAGGGGATGCAGCATTCCAATGACTTTTTGTTTGTTTGTTAATGTAAGTATTTCAGTAATGATTAGCAGATATGTCACTGGCAGAATCTTGGTTTAGAAGTTGTTTTTTGTGTGAGTGTATCCAAGTAATCTGAAGAAAAATGGTAGAAATAATATCATAAGATATATTGCACTTATTTAGATATTCATTTATAAGTGGTATTGAAGGTATCATAAATCAACACAAGTCAACATGCATATTTGCATTTCATAGCTCCTTTAAGCTGGCTGACTACAAATATGCTCTACCTTGTCATGTGCGGCAAAGTGGCTACGTGGTGTTGCAGAGATTGAAATTGGAGTGTCAGGGCAAGGAAGGGATTAATTGCAGTGTCCTCGCATGGAGACTACACCACCTTATGAAGGACAGTGTGTAATTACTCTGCAGCTGATCTTACCACTGACGTTTGGAGGGGACGCCCCACCCCCACCACCCCTTGACATGAGCGATGGCGCTAATTAGAACACACACCTCTCACGACAGATTTCTGGTCGGGAGATGCACGCGGACAATCCGCCAGGATTGGCATTGAGATGATTTTAATCTCCGCGTGACAACAAAATAAAGAAAGGAAAGGGAGAAAAGGTCACTTCCATGACGCTTGAGTGTATTTGATTTGTAAATGCACACTGAGTCTTTGCCTAGCAATCAGGGAATATTTCATGGTGGCTTGCAATCAGTCGAGCCATGCATGATGAATATTGTAGTTGTAATTTGGCTGCTATCAACAAGTATATTATGATGTGCGGTACTTCGGCTGTTTGATTTCCTGTCGTTAGCATGTCTTTTCATCAGATTGTGCATTTTTACTTAGTCTGTGTGCTTGTTCATTGCAACTTTAAGAATTATCAAAAAGTATTTTTTTCCTAATTTGTCAGCAACAGATTGAAATGGCCAAATGCATGTTTAACAAAACAAAATACTCAAATTTGAGGTTTTGGTGTAATCTAGTGGTAGAAGGTGTAGTCTATGTTGTGACAAAATTTTAGGCAAAAGTTTGTTGTAATTTCAGAGAAAAAGTGGCTTTGCTGGTTCACAATTGATGATTGATCTTGCAGAATGTGAAACTTCATATGTGTATTTTTCAAACTTATACTTTTGCGCTCTCTGTGGAGGACTTTGGCCATTTTGATTTATCACTGACTGATGAATTATATAATAGTTATGTTCAGACGACAAGCCTTAACCTCGAGGTTAGGAAACCTCGAGGTTAGAGCTTGTAGTTAGGGACCATGAAGACGCACTCGTAGTTAGCTAACCTCGAGGTTAGCTTGATGTTAAGTATTTTTTTCCTAATTTGTCAGCAACAGATCGAAATGGCCAAATGCGTGTTTAACAAAGCAAAATACTCAAATTTGAGGTTTTGGTGTAATCTAGTGGTAGAAGGTGTAGTCTATGTTACAAAATTTTAGGCAAAAGTTTGTTGTAATTTCAGAGAAAAAGTGGCTTTGCTGGTTCACTATTGATGATTGATCTTGCAGAATGTGAAACTTCATATGTGTATTTTTCAAACGTATACTTTTGCGCTCTCTGTGGAGGACTTTGGCCATTTTGATTTATCACTGACTGATGAATTATATGATAGTTATGTTCCGACGACAAGCCTTAACCTCGAGGTTAGGAAACCTCGAGGTTAGAGCTTGTAGTTAGGGACCATGAAGACGCACTCGTAGTTAGCTAACGTCGAGGTTAGCTTGATGTTAAGAGCCACGAGAAATCTTATGGTTAGTTATGGTCGAAGTTAGGGCGCAAGAGCTAAACCTCGAGGTTTCCTAACCTCGAGGTTAGGGCTTGTCGTCTGAACATAACTAATCTTTCTAACTCTACTAACACTATCAAGACATTTTGATTCTCTACGGCTGCATTTATCATCTCTCCCAGTTTGAAATGGCTTTGCATACCCACTATCAAAAGTCATTTCCAAAGCCCTTGGCAAACACCTTCCAAAATAAGTTGCATTTATTAACTCATCACCAACACAAAAACTGGCCTTGTCACTGCGGAGCTATCTTGCACCGTTTGGCCCGGGAGAAAGGGGTCTTATATAGGGCCCACAGCGTGCGCAGTATAAAGTTGTTTCCAAACAGCTTTGCGTTTATCTCACTTCTAGAAACATGTTTCTGGCTGAAACCTGTTTCGGAAAGCACAAATTTGTGGTTTTTAAAAAGGCTTAGAACTCAAACCCCATAATCAAAACAGCTTTGCATTTATCATCCCCCCAAAAAATCCCTGAAAGCTGTGTGGAAAACCTGTTTCTGCCGGAAAAAAAAAAAAGTTGATAAACGCACCCTACAAGGGGGAGGGATTCTCAATATAAACAAGCACACACACACACACACGCACACACACACACACACACACACGCACACACACACACACACACACACAATCCCCTATGTCTTTATTTTTTAGGACAGTCTTTGTGCTGTGTTGTCCTCTGAAGGATGGCCAAACCAGAAGCGTCATGTGCATTGAACTTCTTGATTTTTTTTTTTAATAGACAGATGGGTTTAAAGAATCTCTCCTCACACATTTTTCCCTCCAAAGTTAAGCCAAGGAAATCAAAGACATCTATACACTGTACACATCTGTGCTCCAGATGCACAAAGTAATGTGCCACAAACTTCACACATTTTTCTTTTCCCAGTAATCTATATTTGACTTCATTACATGCATGATTATTGCATGAATTGTAAGTGTTCACTTGAATATGTATAAAACAGGCAAATTGAAAATTTCAGTATAGCAATTAGTCATTTGAAAGCAAATGTACATACATTGTATACCTCATAATGCGAGGATCATAAGAAGAGAAAGCAGCAATTTATCTAAAATGAAGTTATGTGCACATTTTCACTCAATTCACTCGCCTTGTACACTCATACACTGACCCCACACACTTGCATTAAAGGTCATTTGTGGAAAGATTAGTAATTTTCAAGAAATTTCATTGATATTCTATGCACATACATCAATGCAGGCACACACACGCACACACACACACGCACACACACACACACACACGCACACATACACACACACGTCACACAAGCACACAGATGCACAAACCCGCTGTTCTCCGTCTAATGGAAGGGGACTCGTGGTGATATATCATGCAGTCGGAGAACGTTTTGTGCAGATGATTCAAGGCATTAATCTAAGATATGCTCATATTCATAGTCGAAGACTTGGTTACGGTTTGCGGTAATACCTTGTTTTCACGAAATCTGTATATAGTAGCCGCATCGTCCCCCGCAGCAAATGCATCGGAAATCCAATCTATCCCGTACGGCAATCAATAAATTCATCTTCAGTCCCGTATACGGTTACATTTTTATCCATTCCAGGTGACATACTATCGCCGAGCAGTTCTAGGCCGCCGGCAATCGGATAAATGGGAGACTCAATCCATGTTTTGTTTTCTTTATGTCAGTTTTTTTTCCTCTTAGTTTCAGGGGGGGGGGGGATAAAAATGGTGAGCAACAAAATTTTTCAATGCACACATTGTTGTTTATGCAGTGCAGATAATCCTCAGAATTACAGTGTTTTTTTATTAGTTTTCTTTTGGCTAAGAATTTCTTATTTTAGCTGCAGCTGTCACAAGTATTGATTTTGATAGTGATGTCCATCAAAATATATCTGTTGTACTCAACAAGCTGCTGTTGTGAAGATTGCTGTATATATCTCTTTATACAGTGTTTGGATGTTAGTGATATTATATTCCAGAGCAGTGTACTGACTGACATGATTGCTTACAATAAAAACATTTTTTTGTAAGTTATTTTGTATTCCTGTAAAGGAACATACTATTTTTTTTTCTTTTAGGGGATTTGTCTCCACAAATTGGAATAAATAATAGTTGGTATGATAAGGTGGGTTAGGCAGTAGCACCCAGATGTTGAAAGAGTATGCATGAAAGAAATGCATTTTAAATGAGCTGAGTACCTGTGTCATACATGAACAACCATTCCAGATGCCTGACATCAAAATGACATCACTGGTTAGGAATGGACTCGGACACTGTGAGATAATTTGCAAATCTCATGACTGTTTGAGAAAATGCATTTGTGGCTTCATTGCTAGGTTTTTCTTTTTGCTTTTAAATCACTTTTTCTCAGTATCTCTACTCCCCAAGCCTCCCCCCCCTTTTTTTTTTCCATGTCTGGCTCAGGAATGGTAGGAGAATGAATGAGCACGGATGTGAATTGTTGCATCTGTTAATGTGACACGCTCCTGCCATTTAACCTGGATTGAGGCAGACTCGAATGGGGACAGAGTTTTGCCTCCCATGAATCCCTTCATTGGATGAAAAGGATCTCGTCTCTGCAGTCAATTTTTATTGGTCAATAATAAAAAAAAGTATGTTCGTATGTTTTCCATTTAGCATTGTAGTCATGAACTACAACCAGATCAATAAGCATGTTTTGGTTTAATTCATGAGTCATAACCTCACAACAGCAAAGAGGAAAAATATGTTCTTTTTTTTTTAATGAATGGATGCCAAAATGTTGCTTATTTTTTTCTTTTATACATCAATCAAAGCCAAATTTTGAAATATAGAGTAGTTTCAGAGGATTTGAGACAAAGCATTTTAACAATAAATTTTTAGAATCCTCTCTACATTTTACTTTATTTCATTATCATTGTCCTGCAGTGATGTTACCAAATGTTGCAGTCTTCTTGTCCGACGATGGCGGCTCTGAAACTGTAAAAATTTGTAACTTTAAACAGATGTGTTCTACTAAATATTGCTGCATTCACTCAATTCAAATGTATATCTGGGTGAACTTTTCCTTTAGAATACAGCTAATCAAGAAGTAGCTGTACCACTCGCGATGCACTTTTTAAAAAATTCTTTAAAAAAAAGATGCGGGAGGGGTGGTGGTTCTGAAAGAGGAGGAGGTGGAATGCTGATGGTGGAAAAATATATTATTAAAATCATCAGTTGCGTGAAAGTAGCGAAGAAGGCACGATCTGGGCTGACATGAACGCATTGCAGCAATTACATGCGTCAACAAAGAGGATAAATGAGCGCAGTAAGTGTGCATACATAAATGGATGAAAAGCAGTCGGAATGCGTGGAAATGCCGGGGAGACAACGTGACGAGGAGATAGAGAGAGAAGAAGAGCATGCATAAATGTATGAACGCGATTGTATCACATCCTTGTCGCAGGATGGATGGGGAACGCGGCCACCAGAAGGTCATTTCTGCTCTGTAGTTTATGAAGGTTTTTGTTTGTTTGTTTGTTTTTGAGGGGGGATACTTTGGGGTACTCCAGTTCTGCAGAGTGCATTGGTCGTTTACAACAAAGTAGAACAATAATGTAAATCCACAATATGTGTATGATGATGTCCTGCAGTGTGAGTTGTATTTTTTTTAATAAGTAGTGATACAGCATTATCCATTATCCATTATTTGATCCATACTAACTTACAGCATACCAGTGTATTACGATGTGTCAGCGGAGAGTGTGAGGAAAAAAATATGAAAGAATTGAAGAGAAGAGGCACTAATTGAAGAGGCCCTTGATGCAATATTTGATTTGGAGCATTTGTCATGAAAATTCTGTGAGCCCATTTTCGTTATTATTTTATGAAGGTGAACTATTATCAGGCATGACAGAAATGGAATATTGAAATTGAGAGTTCATCAAGTAGAATGCGAGGAGATTAAAAGACAACAATGAAATAAAGCAGCAGTGGGAGTAATATATTTGATCAAGGAATGTGTTTTGGATGTCCTGTCATTCTGGGGTTCTGCTAGAAGCCTGTGATGAATATTCGGTGTCCGAGCAGAAGGTGCATTTGAAAATCAAACATTGGCGGGGGCGGTGGAGGTCTTCTGATGCCAGGGGAATTTGAATTGGGGCAAAATTTGGGATTTGATGGTTTGAATGTCCCCATAATGTATGTGCCCTTGGGTAGGAGAAAGTACTGAGTGGCAAGAGTAGTTTTTTTTTTTTTTTTTTTTTTTTTTTTTTTTTTTTTTTTTTTAAAGAGAGATTGGGACATCTTGGTATTGGAGGAGTTAAAGTGGAGTGAGTCTCATCTCAAAATATCACAGGCAAGGATTACTGTTCAATATCGGCTTCTTTTTGTTAAGTCCAGCTATGGTGTTTTATTGGTGAATAAGGAGTAGACCCTATGGCAGATACAGAATGGGGGTAGTGTATTTAGACCAATGAAGTTGCAAAGTTTCACTAACCATTAAGATTTGAGTGCGAATCGTGTTGCAAAATACCACCCACTGTACAATGGTGTATTTTTCATGTATTACTGTGGTATTTCGCCAGTGAGAACAGTGACAACTAGAGAAGCACTCCGAGAGCACCGACCTCCACCAAGCAGCTACTTTTCACTAGTGATCTTTTTCTTCCATAGAGATCAGTGATTTCCACCCATACGTATGCATGCTGAAAATCACCCGATTTCCCAGTATAGAAGCCTTTTGATACGTCATCAGCCCTCAGCCGCGAGGCGCGCCTTGCCCTAACAGAAACTAGAGCATGCACTTTAGTGCGCGTATGAAAACCTCAAAAAGGCGCAGCTTGAACTCCCAAGTTCATTGAGACCCCACCTGCCAGAATATCAAAAATCTGTCATAAAATCCATGCAAATTTCCTTATCACTACCAAAATTTAATCATCTGTCCCTTGTGTCATTCTCAACCTTTCCTGCAAGTTTCATCCGAATCCGTTCACAATGTTTTGAGTTATTTTGCACACGGACAAACCAACGGTAATGAAAACATAACCTCCTCCCTTGGCGGAGGTAACAAATTACCATGGTATCTAATACCATAATAATTCTAGTGTGAATGCACCTTCTATCTGTATCTGTCTCACGGTGTATATTGTTGCTATTAAAGACATATTTATCTTATCTTTCTCTTCATTGGGCCGATTCCTTATGACAAAGTCAGCCACAATCAATTTTGTGCTCACAGCGTGACCCAGCTTATGACTGACAACCACTATACCACGTAATTTTCTATGAATGGTGCTACAGTGGTTTCAGTAGAGGCGTGAGCAGGATCAAAGGCAGTTAAAATTGGTTATCTGTTAACACCTCCCACTAAGTTGTGATGGTGTCATTGCTCATCATTTATGATCGATAAAGTCCAGTGGCATTTGCGGCGGATGCTTACTCTGTGTTATGATAAGCTGGTTAATGATAGGACCCTATCATTTGTGATTTAGAAGAGTTAATTAGATTGAACAAAAGTTATCAGTGACTGCATTATTATGCACAAATGATTAATGACAATTTTTCATTCTATTTGATTTTTCATTTCTAGTTTTTATTGTTATTTGGGCTGGATTTTCAATATTTACCTGCAGTGGCCTTTTGTTGACATATGAGATGTTAGGTAAATAGAGATCATCCAATGATACAAATTTGGCATGCAAGGAAAGGTTTGTTCAGTCTGATCCTTGCGGTAACTATTTGGGAGCAAGACTCAACATTTGTTGTTCGGCTGCCCCCCAAAGTTTGCTCAAAGTCTCGCCCTTGTTGACAGACCAAACAGCGATAAGGAATAATCAAGAATCATTTATCTTTCTTGTGACAGGTTTAGGGGAAGGAAATCAGTAAAGACCAGAGATTTGCACACACAAACAAGTCCAGACCTTGGACTTACTCCGGTTGCATTCGACCCCGTTCCTAGCATTACGAGAAGTAATCAAAATTTGTTTTTGTACTTGTCTCTCCAAGAATTGAAATGTCAAATGTATTATTGTCATGTCATGCATCAAGCTACATTGTCAAGCATGTGATAAGAAAGTTGCATTTTGACAAACTGTTTAACAGAGGCAGTGTTGAATTAATGATATACCGTGTACTTTGACATGCTAGAAATATATGTGTGTTTTTGTGACTTACTGGCATAACGAAGCAATTTATCAGGTCTAATGTTTACTGTTTTGTCGCATTCCATCACTTTCATATTTGTTTTTCACATAGCAGAAGTTTGAGGTACCAAAGCAGTATTCTGCACCCTAATAAGGTCAACAATAAGAGATAACCCAAAGAAAAATGAATTCCACCGTCCCTACATCAACACACACAGACACAAATTATGCTTAAGCATCCAAATCTTACCGCAAAAAAGATATCAGCAATCCAATCAGACAAAATTTATGCGTAGCTACAATTGTAGGTGTACTGTGAAACTAGGACTCTACACTCCACCCAGAACCACATTGTAATATGTCATTGACATTGTACATAACATTAAGCTGACGGGACTGGTAGAGTAAAAGAGGAATTACGGACCAGTTTGAAGTGAGTGTGAAAGAAAGATTAAAATTTTGAATCGCCAACAGCTATTGATTTTATCAAAGTCAGATTAAAAGGAAGGAAGTTCTGAAATTTGTAGGATTAGTTTCTTCTTCAAAACAATTCTCAAACAGTTGATATGAACACAGTGTAACTGTTAGCTTATGATGTCATCACCTCACAAATGTCCATTGACTCTTAAAAAGAAAGTGATAAAAATGTAATTCTTCTGCTATAAAAGTGTCAAACATAATGATATTCCTGGCTGAATAACATCTAAATTACGATCAGTCAGATATATTAGGACTTGAGGCTGGAATGTAAGTGTTGTAAGAACAAAAAAAAAAAAAAAAAAAAACGGTATTAAATGGAAATTTCAAGATATTATGCACAAACTGTATGGTAAGTTCTGAGATGATGTCATCAGCTGACGATTTGCTTAAAAATACTCATATTGACTTTTCAGTTCCTGTTTCATGAAAGCTAGCAAAACTTCAGAATTTCATAATTTCCCTAATTTTCATCCAATCCTTGTCAAATTTTTATTGTTGTGCTTGTAAAATTTTAGTCTTCTTTTTCAGATTAACTTTTAATTAATCCGTAATTCCCTTTTCAGTGGGGAAAGTCCAAGTTCACTTGTTGCCTGGTGCATACAAGTATATCCTTAAGACCCGATGATTTACGCTCAATGTTCCTTTTGACTCTTGTGTCCAAAAATGCACCCTCCAACTCTGTGTGTGTGTGTGTGTGTGTGTGTGTGTGTGCGTGTCAGGCATTTGTCTCATGAGGGCGCTGTGGTTAATGTGTACATTCATTTCCTGTCTCTGTGAACTATATACCTGAAAGGGCTGGTCTCAGTTATGCGTGCTTTGCATATCACCATGGCAACTTGCTTAGCAGATTTCTCTTTCTTCACCACACAGGGTGTGTCTTGCGCTGCACTGATGGTTGCAATGATCTTGTCTTTTTGTTGAGTTGTTTCTTTGTTTTGTTTATCACTGGAGTGTTGACAGATTGTAGAGCTTTGGAGTATTTTAAGCACTACAAAAATAACCCATTCAATGTGCTGATCATAATTTATGGATGTGGCAACTTTATTTAGCTTGGCTCATCCAGTGCTTTTATGCTTTTAATAGCTTGAGAAAATGTACAAAGACTACATGACAGTAATACAAACTGTATGTCGACATGTACGGTTGTACATAAATCCCTATAGGACTTACTACAAATACTAGGTCATTATTAAGTCAGTGTCATAAGTAATTGTTGATGAATGGCTTATGGAAGAGAACTTAGGCAGCGTTTTATTTGCTGATTCCCCCCCCCCCCCCCAATAATTTGTTAAAAAGAGAAATTCATGTTGTCAAAGATTGTGACATACCCAAAATAGCTTTCTTCATGAACGATTTCCCTCAGATAGGACATTAAATGGAGGTCCTGTGTGTGACAGAGTCACAACCCATGAATGTATAAAAGATCTCGCTTCATTCATTCATCTCAGAGAGCAGGGTGCTTAACTCAGAGCTGAAGTGGCCCACCCCAAGTACTCACAACTGGACCCGAGGGAAGACCTGCTAGTGGAGCTGAATATGGGCTATCCAGCCATCTTCTCAGATGGAAAATGAAAATCAATCACTCGATCAATCAAAAAACAAGAGATTGTGCATTGTCACCTGGGTAATTTGTGGCTGTTGAATCCGGCCGGGATAGGGGATCTTGAAACCATGATTTGGCCAGTTTGTGCAGTATAGTGTGGCAATCAACGGATGTGAGTGCTTGGAGTGTTTGGATGCAATCAAGAGTGATAATTGCAATCTTCGTGGCCACATCACGTTTGCATGATTAGTGGTAACCCTTTCAGAAGCAGCATCTCATCATGTCGCTGAACTTGATATTTAAAGGAAAATTTATCCTGATATGTTACTTTGTATAAAAGCAGAAAAACCTGAGCAGGAGGTCAGGATAAGTCTGGGAAAAGGATTGGACTCTTTAACATTTTATGAACAAATGGAATGAATAGCTGCTCAACACCCTAGAACACACGGAGTTGCCACTTTGTCTGGCTCGCCTAACGTTTTTAATTCAAAAACGTTTTCATGTGTCATTTTCCCCGAAACATTTTCAGTGATCTATTTTTCTGATTTTTGTGTTTTCTTACAAATCAAGATAATATCAGGGTGTATTCCCCCTTTAAACATGTCTGCAGTAGTAATTGCAGAGTTAAGATAACATGTACTGACAAGGCAAATGGGGGAGGGGGAGCATGATTTTTGTGGAATATGCTGTGAATCATCAAAAAATTCAGTTTTCAGTTTCGGCACCATGAAGACACCTCCCTAGCAACTGGAGAAGAGTAGAAGTGATATGAGGGGACCCTTTCACCAGTGACAGTGATAGTTTAATATCAAAAGTTTTGATATGAGCTCTTTTTTCAATCATTAAGTCCATACAAATAATCGTGCCCCCCCCCCCCCAGAAGAGAAAGGGGGGAAAATGGCAGTCGCTGTAATATATGACCAGCAGACGTGAGAATCCTGTTTGCATTACACTCGAGAATTGCGAAGTGAGAATTGATGTCACATTTCATGAGGCCAGCTCTCTTATCGTATCTTTGCTGCAAATGAAATGTCAATAAAGTTGGCAGTCGCCCAAGTCAGAAACTTTGGCCGTCCCCTGCCCCCGGAATAGAGCATCGGGGGGATGCCTTTTGGGGAATCATCAACTGGGTTGATGCACCGACTTTGTGATGCTTCGGGGGTATTTGGGTCAGTCCATTTCGTGTCAACGGTGTTAATGGATCTTAAATTGCAGACGACTTTGGCCGTGGCTGTAGGGCGCTTTTAATTGCGTCTCTCTCGCAAAATTTCCAAAAGTCATTTGCTCCCCATCACTGTCAAATGCCTGCAATGAAAACAAAATACTGGAAGTGTTATGCATGCACCCTGTGGACATTTGATTCGGCACGCCGTACACCGGGGTACCGTTGTAACCCGGGGTACCGCGTTGTATAGCGCCATCTCATGCCCATTATTTATAATGCGTATCTGAATTCAGACACGCCGATTCTGAATTCGGATACGGCAAAGTCGTCGCAATGAACTAGCACCATATAGGTGTTTTTTGAAGTACACTTGCATGCATTAATTGATGCATACTCACAAATAAGAAAACATTTTTGTGCATAATAATACTAAAAAATATTTTGACACATTTTTTGGTAAGCCAGGGTACAGCGCTGAAAAAAAAAAAATTAATTCAACAAAATGGCGAATTTTCATTTGGTACCCCAGGGTACCAAATACTGCATCATTTAAAGATGTTAGTAATTCTGTTCTCTGTTTCTTAAAGGGGGTGTTTCTGTACATCTTTGTACCTAAATGAACTTTGAAATGTCTCCAGAACCAATGTTACAGTGCAAATCCGTGTCATGTTCAAGTTGTCTGTAGTAAACAGAGTAAAATGAAAGGAAGATAAGAATGAACGTTTCATTGGAATTGTATATAGATGATAGAACACAGTGATACCAGTTACAACCACAGCTATGCAAATTAGATGAGGTGATTATGGAGACTGCATCACATTCTGTCATTGGTTTTTACATTGTACATGAAAAATGCAAAAGATTTAATATTTCTGGCCAGTGATTATAAGCAACTGCAATCTCTTGACCTTAAATGTCAATATTGCTGAGCTATTGTAACACTTTTGTAGTAATTTGATTCAAAGGATGCAATTCATTTTTTTTTTCATTTTTGGAGAAGAGAAGTTAGTGAAGTTCTTCCTGCAGATCAATGGGAGATGTATGAAATAATCACATCACATCTCCTAATTTGCATAATGATGTGATCAGTATCACCATTTCATAACACAAAACACCTCAAAGATTTTCATAAACGCATTACTATTTGTGTGATGTTACTGAATATGTTACCTCTTTTGTTTGAATTTACTCTGTTCATTTTCAGTCAAAGTCAGTTTGAATATAGAGTGCCATTTTATTCTAAGTGTTGTGGCTTTGAATGACTCTTTAATGTGTGAGAAGTGTTCCCCTCTTTAAGTCTCGCTTCACAAAACCTCAGCAGACAACGTGGATGTTGTCCTGCGCTGTGAAAAGATGTCCAAGTGTGATGCCCCGACCACCGTCATTATTCAGATGCAACCTTTTGACTCGGTGGTCGAGGGAATTTGTCAACATGGTCAAGTTGTTGGGAATCGCTTGATTTATTCATAGGTGACATACGCACGCTGGACGAAGACAGTATTTTACTCTTTTCTTCCCCCCCCCCCCCCAAGAAGTGGAGTAAAGGGCAAGATCAGATATATGCCAACTGTTACTTGTGTGCAGTGTTTAGTACTGCTTTTCTGTTCTTTTTCTTTCTTTCTTTTTTTGGCCAAAAATACTGCAGCTTTCGTGGGAGATACTATTTTTCCCAAATTGTATTGTTACATACACATTGCAGAAAAGGTAGAAATACTGTTGTTTTCTTTCTACACACACAAAAAAAACCACCCCAACCTTTTCAGCCCTCATTATACATCAGTGCTATGTACAAGGTTGGCATCCCTATTAGATTAGGTGGGCAAGAAAACAAATGCTAATAGAAGAGATTAAACAAATGTGTTAATAGGGTGTTCATCATAATTATAGAGTTAGATAATGCAAGAATGTATAACAAAACTGAGCTTTTATTGATAGTGCTGGGTTGAAAACAGGGCTGTGATTTTCCAAGTGTCATTAGGGAATAGGTGGAGCTAAGAGGAAGGTTTTACAATGATTGGAAGAAATGATATCTTGTTTTGGTGGAAAGTGCCCCAACATCTAGTTCAATGTTACAACATAACATATCATAACAGTTAACAGGGTGTTTGAAATCTTGTTGTCTGCTCTGCAGGGTAATTATACCACTCACATTAGGGTCAGTGAAATGAGCATGCACTTGCCCTTTAAAAGGCATGGGACCCTTGCTAGTATTCCCAATCAAAGAAGTTTGGAGAAGTATGCATTGTATTGCCCAGTGATATGGTTATTCCTTTATCTTACGAGATTTGAAGTCACCTTTTTTTTTTTTTTAAAGAAAGAGAGAGAGAGAGAGAGAGAGAATATTAGTTGCAAGTGCACTAATGAAGATGATAAAACCAGTCAGTCATGTGATATCATAAGGCCTTGTGTCAGGAACCTTTTTTTTTTTTTTTTACTTGAGTGTGTAGATCATTATATTTACATTTCCTGTTTTGTAGTTACAATAAGTATAATCGCATCATCGTACTTGAACAAACTTGCCTATTAAACCGCAAGGCTCCGCATTCTCCATGATGCTGTTGTACATAATGTTTCCACTTTTGCAAGAGCAATTTACAAGTGCATGCACAATGTCTGATCGTAATTTCAATTATAAACAATTAATCTACAATTAAAGTATACTCGTACTTCATTTAGGTTTGTGTATTTGATATCTTTTGTGAATGTTTGAATGATATTCAATACTCTCAGTGATGCCCTTATGTACATAACATGCAGTTTTCAGTTTTGCAGGTGCAGTGTTCAACTCCATGCACAAGGTTTCTTCTTGTATCTTCAATTATAAGCAATTAATTTGCAATTAAAGTGTACGTGTACTTCATTTAGGTTCATGGATTTGATATCTTTAACAAATGTTTGAGTGATACAGAATTTGAAGAGAGTGCCGTGAACTCATGTTGTTGTTGTTTTTGTTCCTTCTTTCTTAAAATCTTCCAGGCCAGAGAGTGGGAGCATGTTTCTGTACAACCGGAAGATTGTCAAGTACCGGAACGATGGCTACCTGTGGAAGAAGCGCAAGGATTGCAAAACGACCCGCGAGGACCACATGAAGCTCAAAATCAAGGGAGTCGAGGTGAGACAGAGGCTCGTAGGAAACGATAAATGTTCACGTTTGCGAATTTGCATTTCTTTATGATAAATTTGTACATCTTTCAGTGAAAATATAACCTGTGGTACTGGTACCTCATATCTACTGTAAAACCAGAATTTTTTGCGTGCATGCAAAGATTCGCAAAATAAAAAATGCACATCAAAGTGTTTGTCAACACAATGTATTGAATGCTGATGTTGACTTGCACAAAACTTCATGCCTCAAAAAAAGGCCGTTGGCTCCAATTCAGAAAAGTTTAATGCCTTGAATGTTTTTTGCTTTTACAGTTTGATACTTCTGTGACATTATGTCAAACTTACTGTGATGAATCTGATGGCAGAGTCCTGTTTAATTACAGAAAGACTTCAAGAAGAAGACACATATCAAAATGTTTGATATTTGACCAAATTTACACAAATGTAAGCATTCAAATGTTCAAATGAACTGGAATGATATTTTATCTTGCACCCATTAGGCCCATGGGGTATTTGCTGCTGAAATTACCATTTTGTCATCAGTAAATTGGCACAATGCAATATTTGGCGCCCTGGGGTACCAAATGAAAATTTGCCATTTTGTTGAATTATTTCTTTTTTTTTCAGCACTGTACCCTGGGCTACCAAAAATGTGTAAAAATAATTTTTAGTATCATTATGCACAAAGATGTTTTCTTGTTCGTGATTATGTAACAATTAATGCATGCAAATAATAACTAATTAGATTACACAAGTTGACATGGAAGGAAAATCGGCATCGGGATTGTTATCGCCCCGCCGATTCATGCCGGCGCTGATGATCAGAAAATAGTCGCCATGACAACGTTGCACAACTGTATGATAATGGACATGAGATGTCGCTCCACAATGCCGTACCACAGCTTACAACAGTACCCTTGTGTACGGCGTGCCGAATCAGTCATCTGTAGTTTGTGGCAAATTTTATATATCGAAGAAAATTAGCTAGGACTATCTACACTCATGAAATGTGCACATAAATTAGCTGGGACTGTGTACTCATGAAATGTGTGCATATTCATGAAAAAATTGACAAAAAATTTGCCAATTTCACAGAGAAACAGGAAATTTAGCATCTATCCTGCTCTGTCAATTTAAGATCACGCATGAAGTTTAAGCAATGAAGAGGCTTTTGAAAATTTTACAACTGAAACAAAGGTTACATATGACAGGGGGCTGTGGAAATTTTGCAAGGTAAAGGGGGGGGGGGCTTGGGGCAAGGGTTAATGGTACTTTTGTTTATTTCTTGCTTTACAGACCCACAAAGTTTGTGTGTTGAGGGGGCGGGGTGTCCGCATCCCCTGTATGAACAACGAAGGCTCATCAAGTGAATGAGAATATAAAAAATACTCTGGAGTATTATGGAACCACCAGTAAATGATGATATACACTGTAATGAAAAAGATGCAGATCTAAACCACAGCTATATGGCCACAGTCGCACTGTGGGAATCTGCAATGTATGTGTAATTTCACTACCAGGTATTCTGCTTTGCGTGCAAAAATTGTAGTTTGGGCAGTCTGACCGCAAACTTCTCAAGAAGTACCAATCGAAACTTCGTGCAAAACTTCATGCATGCACTTGGAAATTTTCTCACTTCCCATGAAGCTATGTGTGGTTTTGTGTAGTCTGACAGGGCATGACTGAAACTTAAAGAAGTTTGTTGCGTGATTAGATTGATTTCATGTTGTTTACACACTTTGCGCATCATATGCGTGCCATTACACGTTCACATTTTTTTTTTTCAGTGTTTGAGGAGGGTGTGTGGTTTTTGCCTATGTGGGCATTTGTGTTACAGACAAAATCAAAGGGTAGTTTCGCATTACTCAAACGGCGCATTGTTTTTTGGTAGTGTCATCGCGTGCTTAAACTTCCAGAATTTATAGGGAAGTAAACTGCGCACATTATTGCATAGTGTGAACATGGCCTATCAGGTTTCATGGTCTAGGGGTTAAGCACTTGAAGTCATTATGGGGATTTATGAGAGAGTTTAACATTGGTCTTGTTGGTGGATTATACAGTTTCACTCTCAGAATTCTCTCACTCACACTGTCAACTTGGGGTTTTTTTTTATGAAAAAGATTATGTGATGGTTACAGTTTGGATGATCATGCAGCAATTTCTTCCATGGCAAAAAGAAATGAGCATGTTCTACTTGATGGAAAATGTTTGAGTTTGTAAATTTATGAAAGTTAATTCCTCTGTGTTCATGTACATTTACTTCATATGACTACAAGTCATAGCACTGCACTGCAGATTAGTTCATGTCATGTCAGCTCAACTTTCATGCGGTAGATGAAATCCACTTGTGAATATTACCGGGCTGTCAATTCTCCCTGAATGTGTGAGAGATTTCCTGAAAGACCCTAAATATCTCTTTGTGTTGTGATGAGAGAATATAAAAGCCTGCCCTGTTTGAGAATCACTTGAAGAATTTGATTTGCAGAATGAGTCAACTCCATTCTTGTAAATTTGATATATTTGTGATTAAAACTGAAAAAAAAACAAAGGAAATAATAAGAAAGTATGGGATAATCATGATCATAATATCAAGAATATTCCTTGTTATAAATGTAACAAGTAAGGTATCACTGCTAAGCTTATATTTTGCTCTTTCTGATGATATGTTCACTCTAAAACAGTATTATTGAATTGAATTGAATTGAAATGCTTAATGCTTAATGCTTGATGCTTGATGCTTGATGCCGAATTGAAATGGTGCTTAAAGATAATATAGTTTTGGTACCTCAAAAGTTTCTGTGAATTTCCTTGTCTTAGTTTGTGTTTCAGGTTAAAGTACCTTTCATATAACTAACACTGTGAGACTTACTCGCCCCAAAGTGCTCTCATGTCATGTACTACCTCGCCGCCGTACGGCGGAGCATACTAGTAAACGGCTCTCGTACGAAACCATTATTGCATGATTACTAAGACATGAGAGCACTTTGGGGCAAGTAAGTCTCACAGTGTTAGTTATATGAAAGGTACTTTAACCTGAAACACAAACTAAGACAAAGAAGTTCAGGGTACCAAAACTTTATATTATCTTTAAGCCATTTTGCGATTTAAATTCTTAAATTTCACCCATTAGAATGGATGTGAAATACAGTTGACATCCTGATTACTCCTCTGAAACTCTCTGAATGTTATGGAGGAATGGTGGCAGCCGTGATGCCACAGATAATTACAATTTTGGGCTAAAATACTAAAATTTTCATATTGTAGATGATCTTGACAAGATCAGAGCTGTACTGTAAACTCGCTGAAGAGCAAGAAAGATTTTTTTGCACAACTGATATATCACTGTAATTGGATCAATAGAGAGAAATTTTTGGCATATGAGGCAAGAGCTCATCATAGCAGTGAACTGTCAAAGTATGTTTACCGTCTTGGATATAGTACGCTGATGCAATGCAAAAATGCAGCTGTGTTTGCTCCATAAATTTCAATTATTGAGTCAAGGTTGCAGCCCTGGTTAGGAGGGCGAGGGGTTGCCTCCAATTTCAGGCGACGGAATAAACCTCAAAGCATTTCTCAATGCCTGTTTTAATATGATTTTTCATGACTTGATTCAATTCATTTCTGGCATCATTATTGGTATTTCTTTTATCGTTATCGCAGTATAAAAGAAATCTGCTTTTACGATCATGCTGTTGCATTGCCACAAAGCCTCTAATTTGCACGGCCTCTTTTCGTAAAAAGATCATTGACTTTCCATCCTTAATCATCTTTCCTCTCTGTTTCTCTTTGTGTGCTCCTTTCATCTTCCACTGGGCATCATCCGGTAGTGTCTCTATGGCAACTATGTGCATTCAGCCATCATCCCGACATTCCATCGACGCTGCTACTGGCTGCTGCAGGTAAGAGGTGCTGCATGTGATGCGAGTTTAAAGGAGCGGTTGTCATGTTACATGTTTTTAACACTGATGATTAATGACCTACGCAATTGATTATGTAATCATCATTACCATCCTCACAAATTTTTGTTCACCAGATGGAACAGTGATGCAACCATGTATTCTTGCTGGGGTGGTTTTTGTTCTTTGTGAAAAAGTCATTTTTGAGGGGTGGGGGGTTCACGTGCATATTTATGGGCAAATTCAGCTTATTGCATCAATCATTAACCCTCTGAATTTGAAATAAAAGTATGAATAGGATGTTTGCTGCCAAACTCTTGAAATTTTGTCCATTTTGTCCATTTGATTCATTCGCTGCCCAATGGGGTACATTCGAAAACCATGAACAACACCGGTCAAGAAATATGTGCATCAAAGTGTATGCTCATCGTTAATGGTAGACCCCAGTCAAGATACTTCTGCTGTGTGTGTGTACTTGTACGAGATCAATGATAGTGCTGTACACATTTTGTTATGGGGATTCTCAAATATTATATATATCCGAGCCGGGCCAGCATTACACTCCACGATATACCCATGCTACCTAGTCTTGTGGGGTTGGAAGGGTTAAAGGGCAATAATGCCAGAGCCGTGATGAAGGCAAGCATTGCTACATACCCAGCTGGTGGGGGTTGGTGTGCCCCCAAAACTCAGGGAAGAAAGAGGAGAGGGAACAGACTAACAAGCCATCAGCATTGGCTACATGACATCATTAAAACTGACCCTGAGTGAAATCAATTATCATCCCGCTGGAATGCCTAATGTTTCTTATTTAAATGCATAGCGATTTTTCATTGTGTACACTATATGCATTTATAAATACAATGTATCATCGCACATTTATACATACATTGTAATATATACATATAAACATATGCCTGGTAAATACATACAATCACCATAGGAGTAGCACACACATACACACACATGCATATGGACAGACATACGAACAGATGTACATACATAAATACAGCATTCGTACATAGATGTACACACATACAGACACACATACATACATACTGATAGCATATCAGTAGTTGCACATTCTGACATGCAGGCATGCAGGCATGCGTGAGGCACTGTAGATATGCATATAAGCAGTCAACATGCAAATCTGAAATGCGGACACGAACCCACTGCTCTGGTAATGCCTCATCATCGTTCAGCATGCCTTGGATAAGTCCTCCACCCCAACACTTTTATTTCTTTTAAAGATTGTTTCACAATACAGGGGTAGATTTTAATCAAGTTTATCAGGAATCGTTCCCTGGGGGAAAGAGTTTCAATACTGTCCAATAGCAATCATGGGGTTGGCACTCAATGGCAGCAGAAAAAAAAAAAAGAGAAAGAAAGCTAATTTTCAAATTAGTCCTATTAGAGCTGAGGCTGCATAGAATGCTGGGGCTTCAATAAGTAGGTACAGGTAAGGAATAAGAGTTCTCCACAGATGGTTGCAGGGTGGTCCCATTTGGTCCTCTTTGGTTTCTGAAGGGGCAACAATTTATCCTAGGAGTAGGCGGCATCAGTGGAAATATATTTTTTTGCATTATCTGCAGAATGCGCAGGTACATGCAGAGATATGCAATCTTTGCAAGAGTTTTCCATGGGGTCTGTAGATATCAGGAAAGGAGGGGCATTTGGCCATAACTATAAAGACCAGCAAATCTCCCCAGTTGCCATTTGCTGCATAATTGAATTATAAAACTGTCCTGGTCAATAAAAAGGTTTGAAACATTGTGTTATATTGGAGTGCGGTCTTTGATCTGTTTACCTTAACAACAGTGGTAGACGGAATTTTTTAGGAGCCCATATTATGCCAACAGGATTTCTACAATTACAGAATAATTTCTGACATCTCCCCCCCCCCCCCCCAATTGTCAATCTCCCTCTCCAATGATATTTGCATTGTTATTTGATTTATTTCTGCAGCAAATTGAATCCTCAGACAGAAAAGTTTGTGTGCGATGAATACATACACATATTTAAGGGTAAAATGTCTGTGGGGCGTTGGCAGCATATTAGCAGCCATGGGTGAATGGCACAGTCCCCCTTGCAGTCCCTGCTCTGTCTATGTTTTCATCAGTCAAGAAATTCCGACTCGGAGTTGCCGCAGAGTTATTACCGTATGATTCCACTGATGCAGCCATGCTTTTAGGGCATAATGGCCTTAATTTTGTTTTCCATGAAGAACAGAATTTAGGTATTTTAGATTCGGGGGGGGGGGGAATGCAGAGTGGAAAGAAAAAAAAAATAGGAGAGGCAGATGCTGTAAACAATGCATTAGTTCTTCCATTAGGCCCAAATGAATGGGGAAACTCCGCAAATTCTTTCACCTCTGTTACCGCGGACAAAATCATCTCAACCTGGTCTGCTGGTGTTTATCTGTGGCCCTATTGCGGGGTGACCTTTCTGATGGGATGGAAAGCGTTAAGGAGTGTCCCATTTCTGTATGTGCACGTCGAGTCCATTAACCCCTTGCATTTGAGCATCATTACCGTGAAAAAAGCTCGGCGCATTGGATTTGGCAGGCCACGAATGGGGGGGCTTGTCCTCGAGTAATTCTCGCTGGCAGTCGGAATTCGCCGTGATGAATTTAATGTCGGATTCGATGAAGCTATGGCGAGATTGATGGTGGGATTGTGTTTATGCTGAAAACGTATGTGGCCGAGGGGAACGGGAGTTGGAGATGGCGACGTTTGCGGCTCGATAAAAGTTTGTCGGTGGAGAATTGCCGAGATTGTGGCATTCTGTCATTAAAGACAAAATGCAGAGACCATGCAAAATCAAACCAAAGACTGCTATGCATTCCTATCATTGTTAGAGTGAGGTTGTTGACTTGTTCTAAAAGTTTGTGGGTTGTGTCCAAAGCCAGAGAAAGCTCATAATAACTTTCAAGCTGGCACATACAGGTATCCAAGAAACTTGTGGTACCACAAGACTCAGTTACCCTGACAGATTTCCATAATGCAGAGCTGTGTTTGCCATTGCTGTAGTCATCCGGGATGAGAAGCAGAGAGTAAAGAAATCTACTTCCCTGCAGCTTTGAAAGATGTACTTAGCAGCCAGGAAGCCTAAATGGCATGATTGAGTCACGATGAAAATGTTAGGTCTGGATGAGGTTTACATAGATACTGACTTTATTAACCCATTGAGGACGAGCTGATTTTTCTGCAATGTACATTTCCTACAGATGCCTGCCCGAGTGTACTCGGCACTAGTCTTCATAGGGTTGATATTAATGATAAATGAAGAAAGGAGTTTTACAAATAAGAAGGAGAAAGAGAGATCAATAGACTGATAGGTAGTGGAGGGGGTGGGAGTGATTGGAGAAGAGACTTAACCATGTAATGTGACTCACAATTATGGTACAAAAAAACAACTGTAACAAATGTTCACTTTTCTGTAAGTCACACCTCTTTAGCTCAAAATCTCTGTTAACCTGTTGAGGACGAGTCCCGAGTATACTTGGATGAGTGTCTATGGGAAATACGTGTTGTAGCAAAATCAAATCGTCTTTAACGGGTTAATCTTTCCCCTTATTATAAAGAAAGGGATGTGCAAGAAATTTTAATGTGTGTATTGTTCGTCACTCCTGGTGTAGTCCCATACATTCCTTTCTGTGTGTGCAACACTTTGTGTACTTTATATAAAAAGAGGAGGGCTGTTGCAAACATGTATGAAAGAAAAACATGATTACATAAAAAAAACAACAACTTGTATCAAGCCACTGAACTGCTCTGCCCTGCAGCCACCCATGTGTGTGTGATCACCCATCTCTGCAATTTAATTTCCATGAGTGCATAGCCAATCCATATACTAAAACCATACAAAAATATCATGAAATTTTATGCTTTCTTCAAGAGAGTAGAGGTTCCTACAGCAAGAGCTAGATTTGTGGGTGCCAAATGGAAATACTGAAAGCCTGTGGCTCACTTTATGTACTTTAGGTGTGGCTGTGTGTGAGGTGTCACATTAGCTTTCGACATTAGCTGTCTAAAGCACAAAACAAATTGTTTTGGATCATACTACCATGCTGGTGTCATTGTTTTTTTTAATCACATCTCAAAAGTGCAGACTGATTTATCCTGTCCCTATCTGCTGACCCCCCTTCCCCACATATCCATCAAATATTCATGTAATGTCATCAGTGAATGCATGACTGTTTACTTCTGTAACCATTCATACAGTCTTTTCCTCCTTTAGAAGTAGCAAAACATTTACAGATGAATATAGACAAGCCGTAAAGTGGTGAACAATTCTCAGCTGACCTTCCAAGAGCAGACACTATGGTATTTTCCATTCAATTCAATTCAATTCAATTCAATTCAATTCAATTCAGTTCGGTTCAGTTCAGTTCAGTTCAGTTCAGTTCAATTCAATTCAATTCAATTCAATTCAATTCAATTCAATTCAATTCAATTCAATTCAATTCAATTCAATTCAGTTCAATCCAATCCAATCCAATCCAGTCCAGTCCAGTCCAGTCCAATCCAATCCAATCCAATCCAATTCAGTTCAGTTCAGTTCAGTTCATTTCAATTTAATTCAATTCAATTCAATTCTACTAAATTCAATTCAATTCATTCCACATGCTAAATAGAATACACAAATTCACTGACACACATTGCACATCATGTTTACATGGAAAAGAGAAGAATGAGACAAAAATTTTCATATATAGTACATGAGGGAATCAGATAAAAGCCATATGACACCTATCGAGGCCAATTCCTTCACAAATGAACAGAATGCAATTTGCAATCAAGGGAGAGATACATTTTCAGAGCACTGCAGGGTGTTCAGATGCAAAAAAAAATTATACTAGAACGGTACAGCTATACCAAAAAGGTATAGCTATACGATGTATTTATACGTCTGAACGCTGACTAACGAAAAGATGCATAGCGAAACGACGGTCAGATCATCGTTTCGAACTAGAACTTGATAACGAGTCAGCATTCCATCATGTCCATTATGCGTCTGAACATATGGCGACCATAGAACTGTATAGTTGGGCGGGGCTCAATGGGAGTGGGCACGAAAGGTAACCGCATAGCTGTCACTCATGACCATAACGGCATGCACAGTGGGAAACTGCACGTCTATGCAATGTTTTCCGGAACGGTCAAGATTAGCGTCTGAACGGTCTATCAGCAATACGATGATTCTTTACATGTCATTTCTTTATCGAGTTTTGGTATATAAACTGGCTTGTATCTGAACAGGGGGTTACACTCATTTTTTTTTGAAAGTGCAGAAACCAAATTTATATCAACTTTTTAGGTATGAAAATCTGATTTACAATGATATCCTCTGCACATTCATGGCAGTGTTAGTTTTCCCTGTAGAAATTAAAAAAAAAAAATCAACAAGTGATCAAAGTCTGGTATGAAAAAGTGATTTGCAGTGATATCCTAGACTGCATGTTCATGGCAGTATAAGTTTTCCCAAGAGAAATGAAAAAAAAAATCAACAAGGGAACAAAGTCTGGTATGAATGGTTCATTATGTGCCTGGATTGACTGCTCTAATTAGCTCATGGAGCAGCTTGTCATTAAAGGAACTACGCAATGCAAATGCATGTTTACTTCTGACGATTCATGATACCCTCAACATCACTTATGTGGCCATATAATATATGTCATATATTTCATGATATGTATATATTTTCAAACATTTTTCTTCAAATTACTTGGATGTGCCTACAAAAAAACACCCCCCCCCAAAAAAAAAACAAACAAACAACAAACCACCTTCTATTCCAAGACTCTGCCAATGGCATCTGTCCATCATTGCTTAAGTACATGATTAACAAAAGACATTAGAATGCACCTTTCCCTAAGCAGAGCATAACTTGCATGTTTCCATAATATTAACAAAAGACATTGTTGAGAAATATTCAAAGTTTTGCTCAGTGTAGGGTAAGGTGCTTTCCAATGTCTTTGTAAATCATATCAGTACTTCAGCAGTGATTGACAGATGATGTCATCGACAGGATCTTGGTTTAAAAGGTGTTTGTTATTTTTGCCATTTCCAAGTAATCTGAAAGAAAACATAGTAGAAAAATTGTTATGAAATATATGGCTCATATTTAGATATTCTTGTGGCCACGTAAATGATGGTCAGGGTATTATGAATCAATATAACATGCATTTGCATAGTTCCTTTAAATGGCAGGAAAAAAAAAAGACTGGCAAAAGTCCTTTTTTACCATGTAGCTCCCTCTCCGTCATAATCTGTTAATCAGGACCGCCACTTTAATGGATAGCAACACTAATCTCATGTTTGCATTGGGTGAATGTAAAACTGAATCTCGACGAATCGTGGCCCGTGATATCGAGATAGGAAAGCGGCCTGCATCGTTTGCAGACCCGTTCCAGCCACTAGGCAATTTTTTATCCGTAACATGATTATGGACACCACGCTGCACACGTGTGTGACTTGAATAGATCCCGATGTTCAAGGCATGGTGATCAGGTTTCGATTTCTCCTGGCTGTTTTGTCACATTCTTGTTTTCGGCGGCGGATCACGTTCCCGACTCGTTTATTTAGAGTTTTGTTCTTCTTCTCTCTTGTCTCTCTGCAGCAAGCCGTGCAGAATCTGTTTGTAGAAACTGTGAAATATATCTATATGTTATTGGAGTTGTTGTTGTTGGGTTTTTTTTTTACCTAGCAACGGGTATTTCAGGTAAAGGGCATTTGCAATACATGAACTGAAATTTCCAGGTCCATTCAGGACTTGTTAATTTATTTCATTTCATTTTTTTTTTTGGCATCATGACATTTGATGCACGCGTCGTTGCTTTCATTGATTTACTCTTTGCCGTCACGACAGCTAGCCTTGCACGGCTCAGACGGCGATGCCCGATGAATCAAAAGTTCCGCCGAATTCTCGACGTTAGTCGAGGGTAGAGACATGGTGGAGACATTGCATTGTCCCCCAGCTTTTCAGATGGCTTAAAAGTGAGGGCTCAGAATTGATTGTCTTCAGAAAAACAGAGGAAATGAAAATGTCAGTGAATTCAAGTGATGATATGTTCTTTTACCAGTAATTTGATTTAATCTTATGGAGGGGTGCATGCTTGCGTACAGGTTTGGAAGAGATTTTATGGTCAGATATTGCCGGAAGACAAGAATGAAATGTATCATTAGTGCTGTCTCCATGGTAATGTCATTTCATGAATTGATGTTACGCTTGTGCTTGTTAAAGTGAATACATCTTTGCTGTCAAATTGACAAGTGTGTTTATAATCAAAATATGCCGAGCATGGTATAGTGTTCACAATATGACATATTTGTATTTATGATAAATGTGAATTCTGTGTTACAAATTAGCTTGCAGAGGGCATCTAGATACTTGGATTCATTAAAAAAAAATATGATTGGAAGAAACAGACGAAATGATAATTGAAGATAAACTTGTCAGTACCTACTAATCTAGCCCACATATTTGGCAGTTGTAATATGTTAAAGTCATATATAAGAGCTTGAATTGCATAAATGGGTTTACTTTTCCTCAGTCACAAGCAGCACAGTTGCTGAAGAGTTACAACAACAACAACAACAACAACAACTACAACAACTATTACTACAACTACAACAACAACAGCTGAATCAAAGTTTCATCACAATACTTTGATACTGTGCCAGAAGTTGGGACTTTTGCATCAAGAAGCTTGCATTGTTAAGTGTGCAAAGGTCTTCAGCAATTTGTTTGACACATTCTGACAGTATTATTTTGATTTAAGTAACAATGCCCATTATGATGCTCATCGTTATACTCAGTTTTGTGTACTTGTGTCTCTTGTACAGAATCCAGACATTGTGCTCGTCCATTACCTGAACGTGCCGGTCACCGAGGATCGCAAGCTGACCCTGGAATCTCTGACCAATGGGTCCCTCATTGACCTGCCCCAGCGGGATGGCAAGACCTGGTCAACGGAGGACATCATCAAGCAGATCACCCCCATGTGTGAGTTGTTGAGCCCCAGGCAATACTGTTTGAATCGTTAGGCGCGGTCAGACTGACAAAAGATCGAGAAGTTTAAGATCGCGAAGTTTGGGCAATTCGTACGCGCACAAGAAAGGGTGCGCCGTCCGATGGCTAGTGATTGTAATGTAACAGTGCACATCTGTACATGACAATGGCCTCGCGCTTCGGAGACACCGCCCGCAAACAGATCGAGAAGTTTCGCGAGAAGTTTCGCGGGAAGTTTGCGGTCACACTGGCAAAATTTCGAGATCTTAAAGATCGCGATCTTAAACTTCGCGATCTTTTGCCAGTCTGACCGCGCCTATTGTGACAAGTTTTCAACTGCATAGAATGATCCATTATCTTGCAGGGGATGTTAATGAGTGGTTGCGGAGGAAAGTGAAAATCATTCATTGCTTCATTTCAATGTGATTCAACATTATTCTACCATAGAATCATCACTGTTGAAGTGCTTCTTGATTTCCCATTATCTGTAAAACCAGGCATAATCACACCACACCAATGTGATCATAATTATCTGGAAGATTACTTTTGAATGGATCCTCAGATTTTCCTCAAACTTTCCTGATGAGTTTTTTTTTTCCTAATATTTTTGCATTCAATAAATCCACATACAGTGTACATATTTAGTCCATTGCAACTACTTCCCTATTGGTAGAATAAGATCTCTGCTCTTTGTAATTAGTTGGTGTTTTTTCCACGTGTCATATTCTATGGCTTTACTTTTACTGATGGTTTCATATTCCTGATTGATTTATTGTCTTCTATAGCAGCTTGCATGTTTATATCTGTTGCTTGGAGATAAGTAGTTAACATAAGGTCATTGAGCATACGAAAGTAGTCATCAAAGACATTATTGATATGAAACTACTGTGCCATAAGATGATGTCTTATTTGATTACCAGTACCAGTGAAACAGGGGCTCTTGCACCAATGTTTAGGAGATCAAAAAATAGTTCCGTGTGTGTGTCTGTGTGTTTTCTTTAATGAAATAGGAGAGAAAATGATAATGGAAATTTACATCTGTAGGAATGATTCATATATTAAAGTGTGTTTGCTTGTTTGTGTGTGTGTGTGTGTCTGTCTGTGGGTGTGTTTGAGCACTCTCCTAAAGTGAAACGTACCGTACAGTACCTGCACCAGAGGAGTGCTTGAACGCCCCTAAAGTGTACCGTACCGTTCTGTACTGAGCCAAAAGTGGACCACTTCCCGATGTGCTCCAAAAGCGTTCCAAAAGCGTACCAAAAGTTTGCTGTAAAGCATGCGCGTATCATGCGCATACGTCACAATGCAAAGACATCATTCTCTTTGTTCGGGACAGCTGCATGTAGTTCAAGCGCCAGGTGAATGACATTCTTGCTACAAAAATGCTTGACCTCTTCTAAAAATAGCTAATGGGGTACGCTCTCTCAACAGAGCGCTCGAACGCTCCAAAACTGGCATGGTACGGTACGGTACGCTTTAGTTCAGTTTGCTTGCTCACTTTAGAGCGCTTGAAGGCACCCTGTGTGTCTGGTATGTGTGAAAGACAGAGCTGCCGAGTCTCCCCGACTGTGCAGGAGGCTCTCTAAAAACTTAGATATCTTTTCATGCTCTGACAAGTGCATATTAACGGGATGGTACAGTTTTGGTTGAGGTCAGAATTGAGATTTTCACTCTTTGCGAGATAATTAGAAACCACTTACAAAAAAACTGTACATAAAATATTAAAGAGCATACAGTCATACAAGGAATTAAAACTTATTTGATGAAAATTGGTTTTGAAATGGCTGAGTTATCCAACTTTTTATTCCTCTGAGAATTTTATGCTCTGTAATATTCATATAAATGGTTTCTAATTATCTTGGGAAAATTCAAATCTGAATTCCCATTTCAACCAAAATTATACCACCCCTTCTGATTTTTGAATCATTTTTGCCTATTTAGGTACATTTTGATAAAGCACAATTATCTTCCTGATTGCTCATTGGAAACTCCCTAGTCTGATGTCTGAAAGTTGATGGTCCTGGAGAGAGAGACAGAGTGTGTGTGTGTGTGTGTGTGTGTGTGTGTATGTGTGTGTGTGTGTTTGATGTGCTTGATGTGCTTTGTTAAATGTCAAATCATCAATAAATCATTGGTGAAGAATACTAACTGCAATCTCTGGTTTCACTTTCAGTGCACGGGTACCAAATTCAGCTAAATGGATCAACGGAATTGACAGTAAGTGTTCTAAAACATATCATACATATGTTTGTGACCTTCAGCAGGGATGCCCCCGACCCCACCCCATGCCCCCAAGATTCTCGGTATCACCAATACCCAAAAGCTTCTGCGCACGCTGCAGAGCCCTATCACAGATGCTCTGTGGGGTTCCTCGGGAGCATTGTCCCTTCCAGTTATCTTGCACTTGTCTCAGTTCCCACACGATTCAGTGCAAGTTTTGTCTGCTCTTTTGTGGTTGCTGCTTTTTTCTTCAGTTAGAATTAAGCTATACAAAAAAAAAAAGAGATTAAAAAGGCTAAATTTCACTGATTTGCAGTCACTAGCATGATGGTCTGCTTATGCAAGGCTTCAATGTGCTGGTCGTATGATGGAAAGCGAAGAGATCTGCAACAAAACACACCCCTGGATTAAGACGGAATGTGACCTAAGTGCGTATGCAGCCAAAGCCAGTTGCAAGTTTGTCCCCTGAGCTATCCCATAATGCATTTTCAATTTTTCAATTTCAATGTTTTATTTCATTTTTCGACAAAAAAGATATGAACATCACTTTTTTGATAACAGAAATTAAGGTGCGTAAAGTATAACATAAAAGAATGTATATACAATGATTGTACCACCTTATAATAATTATACACTATCATATAACTCAAGTTATCACTATCATATAACTCAAGTTATCACTATCATATAACTCAAGCAATCAATGCTCACCACACGGCACCCGGGTATTGGTGATACAGAGAATTGAGCTAATCACAGTTTTATAAAGTAGGAAATGGCAGCATTAGTGATTGTGTGAGTAAACTGATGTCCGCCCACAAGCAGCGACATTAACAAGTGTTCCAAGAGAGAGCTAATTACATCGTTATTATCTTTTTTATATAAATTATTTTTATCATTGCGAGACTGAAATGTATATGAACCAGGAAGTATATGACAGAAAAGAGCAGTGAGATGATGAGATTCTATCCCTCCATTTGATAATTAACTGTCTCAGTCAACTGCGATTTTGATTACTTTACGAGCGTTTATGCTTTTGACTGAAACTGTCGACATCCATGCAAGGACAGACGGGTTCTGGTACATACAAACATGGTCTTCGTGGAAAGAGCTGGGATTTCCCCCATGAATAATAAACCACTTAACGTGTCTGTCCAGCTAATCCTGTGCTTTTTTTTTACTCAGAGTTTAAAGATCACTAGATTGAAACACTGACAATCAAATCTACCTCTTCTCTCGGATATGCCATTGATCAACTATTTGAGAGCAAAATTTCAGCAAATAACTGTTCTAAGAAATAACAACAAACAAAACAAACATAAATGCTCAACCCTGCATCCCTTATAGCAAATAGTGGAAATGTGTCATCTTCCTAGGAAAAACACTCATGATAGTGGTGAGGATCCTATCCATGTCTTAACCCGTAAAGTTCTATTTTCAGTAACCTGTTGAGGGTAAGCTGATTGTGTTATAAAAGACATATCCCAAAGACACCAACACGAGCAGACCCAGAACTAGTCCTCAACAGGTTCATGCTGACACAACATAACATATTATCATCTATATAGGACGTTTTAGCGGCGCATTAAAAACGTGTATTGTAGTCCGCTCAATTTTTACCATTCAATATCAGAGCATATTGAACGAAACGCATAGGCCAACGTATTAATTCCCCATAGGCTACCGTTGTTACTTGCCGTTCAAGATCATACCATATTCAATTCTGTCTCGTCTATTGCGCGAGCGCTTGCTGAATGCGCAAACGCTTGCTACTAGTGCGCGTCGTTTTTGTTACAATTCACAAGCGCGCAAGCATCTTGCTAGTTGTTTGTTTCGTGTACGCAGTTTTAGGGGCTTCCCCTTTTCAGCGCTGGGATGTGACTGCCGAGTCAACTTCAAAGACGAGTAGAAGCCGGGTAATTTTATGCAGTTTACAGATGCTTGCTCTACTTGATTGTATAGATGATAATAATTATATTGGATGGCCTTGATTCATGGAATACCAGGGAATATTGCACTCGTTAGGGCCAATATTGCACTCATCTTCGATTTGTGCAATGTTGGCCCTAACTCGTGCAATATTCCCTGGTATCCCATTCATAGCCATCCAGTATAATATAAATATCACACAATATAATCCAAACTTTGCCCAAACTAGTGATTAAAGTCACTCATCTCATATTTAGTGTTATGCACTGTATGTTGCCAGTGGTGTGTTATTCAGGGCAAATGTAAAACCAGAAATGTTCTCATGCATTTTAATTTTGCGAATTTTGAGAGAGCCAAGATTCGCGACATTAAAATGCATGTGAAAGTTCTTGTGAACACTCTATGCGTTGAATGCCAATAGCAATTCGCAAAAATTTAATGCCCCAAAAGACCCCATCGGCCCCAATACGAGATTTCATGCTGCTAAAATATCTTACTTTACAGTAAATCTCTGTACAGCAAGAGAGCAAACTGTCCAAGTCATTAAATCTGAACTTCTCTTGTCATCCTTGCTCAGAAAGAAATTAGAACACTGACCCAGTATTCTATTTCATGTCTTGTTCATGCTCTTGCAGTATTGCTAGTACTGTTATCCTATATTTTTCTTCAGTCTTTCCACTACGTACAGCAACTGTCAATCCCATCTATCATCTGCCGACAGGAATGATTAGATTGGGGTTAATTTTTTCCCCTTGTAATCGACTGCAAGTTAATTTGCTTAAAGTTTAAGGATGATACTGAGAAATGATATGCTGAAGTCAAGAATCTCGCTTAGCCCCTTCATGGCCAGAGATGAGGCTGTTGTATATGCCATCTATAGACAGTTAGAGTCAGTACTGAGCTAGTGGCTTTCCCTGATATTGCAGGAGGCTCTCTTAAAACTTGGATGCCTCTTTCATGTCCTGAAAATTTTATACTGTATACTCCATATATTTTGTGAGGTTTTTATTTTTGCAAATTTTGTGAGTCGGGTGCCATTTGCAGATGTTACAACACCCAAAGTATTAACTCCAATCCCAACATGAATGTGACATATATGTGTCCATTTCCCCATTCATAACTGTACTCCACGATTGCGAATTCAACCACTCGCAAAATTGTTGAGGTGTCCTGATTTGCAAAAACTTAGATTCACTACACATATGGTGTATACAGTATGAAAGTCTCCCTAATCTGGAAATTATTCTGCCTATTGAGATGCTTGTAACATACAAATGTTCCCCTGGATACCCATTGTATAATCTTTCTGAGTTTGATGTGTAAATGTTTGTAGCCCTGTCAGTATCCCTGTAAGGTTTAATCTTAAAGGGATCGTATAGTTTTGGTCAAGACCTAACATCAGGTTTATAACATTTTCTGGTGAGATAATGAAAAACTTCTTATGAAATATGAAAGAGAATGTAATTTCAAGAAGGATTCAACGTTTATTTGATGAAAATTGGTCTTGAAATGGCTGAGATATCCCAAAAAAGCAATCCTAGTACAGTTGAACCTCTCGTATCCGGACAAGTCGGGACCGGGGCTCATCCGGATAAGGGATTTGGCCGGATACGGGAGAGTCAATGCTTTATACATGTACATACCGTATAACAGAGCTCTATGGTACATACACATACACATGTACTGATGTAGCCCATTGTAGTACCACATGTAGTAATGTGTATACTGCGACCTTTTCATTGTTACACTCAGTAACAGACCCCAAAATAGAGGTTGGTGTTTGCAAGCGGAAATCATTTTCTTTTATAAATTCTTGGGATGATTTACCTAAATAATTATTAAGAAATGTATCAAGTATATGTAATTCATGTGTGTTTCCTCCCGTTGTTATTAAAAAAAGATAAAAAAATCACGGCGAGATTGCGTCCGGATAATAGAGAGATCCGGATAAAGGGAGGCCGGATAATAGAGGTTCAACTGTAGTAAAATTGATAGGCCACAACGTATATTAGAATCTCTTTGTTTTACCTTATTTTTAGATATCTTAGTCATTTCAAAACTGATTTTCATCAAATAAACTTGATTCCCCTTAGAATTGTATGCTCTTTAACATTTCATAAAGTGGTTTCTAAATATCTCGCAAAATGTTACAAGGTGAATCCTCACCTCAGCCAGTACTGTACAGTCCCTTTAAGGTTTTGATCCTTTCTGTGCCTCTGGACTATGGACAGTGTGTACAAGTCTATGGGGTTTTCTGTGCCAACTGGCACTCAAAGCACATAGAGTGTTGAAGTTTGTACGAGAAAGTCTCACAGCATGGAAACCCAGTAAAGATGTGTCCAGATAAAAGGTCCCTCAACATAAAAAACTCTTGACTGTCCTCTACAGCCCTCGGATTCGGCCAAGGTCATTGCCCAGTACCTCCTGCACGGTCAGCGTCAGGCCAACACCGATTCCAGGAACTGCAACTGTCTGGACTGTACCACGCTCAGGATCATGGCCCAGGTTCCGCCCAGTCCTGCTGGTGAGCTGCCTTTTCGTAATGGTTCTGGAGCTCTGTGCAGGGAAATATTGTAATTTTGGTGCCAGAAAGTTTCCACAATTGCTGACAAATCTCTGATGTGGGCAAGTCTTTGGTATTAAGTGGATGTTCATTTGATGGAAAAACAATAAGTTTAGTTGATTGCTATCTGTTCCTATATTTTGAGAGCATCATGAATAACAGTTTAGGTGAAGAAAAAAAGATATAGAAGAAGAAGTTGTTTGATGCCATCTCCACAGAGTACCTAAGTGTAATGTTATAGCCATTCATTCCCATGGAAACTGGTTCTAAACAACCTCACCTGGCCTGAGTGTTTATGAAAAAATCTATTGTTGCTAACCATGCTCGCACCTGGTTAAAACCCAAAGCTATAACAGACTGTGACATCATTGCCTTGGTACTCTACACCTCCTCAAACTTTGGGGGGGGGGGGGGGGAGATCAGACAAGATATGACAGCTTCTATCAATATGCTTACCTTTCCTGACACTCAACACCTGACACCTTTCATGACACTCAACATTCATTGAAATGAGCCATGTATTTTGAGAGTACAATAGTTTTTATTTTTTTAACCCAATCCCACCAAAAAGTTATATGAAGTTATAAAGATCAATGTAATTTTAGGTGGAGAGAGTAATTCTGTTCACAATGAATATTTCCATAGGAAAAGAAGCTGTTTTTTTTTTGTAATCCTCTATAATTATGATATCTAAAATATAATTGCCCAATATTTCTCTCCTTGAGTTGGATTTCTTTCAAACACACAACAAAGCAGATTACATGAAAAAAAATTAGGCATGTTTAACTAAAACAATGCGAGTGTAGCCTGTAGAAATGGAGAGCATTAAAACTGTATAGTGTCTTGTCAAGAGAGGGCAGCAGAGCTCATCTGTATGTAGGCAGATAACTTTCAATGGAATGTATCAGCAGGGTAAGGTTGGAGGTTACTGATGTGTGAGATTGTAACAGGCATGCCATTTCGTACTTACAGTGAATATTTTTTGTGCATGTGCAGTGCTACTCGGTACTCATCGTTAATATTTGATCGCTTGACTTGGTTCTGAAATAGTTAAATTGCTAATTCATATTGGATTAGTTGTAGATAGGATTTCAAAACTGGTTTTAAGCACAGTCCCATGCTTAGGCATTGATGTCATGCAACCCTGCCCCACTGACAACGCACTATTTTTCTGCTGAGGAAGCATACCCAAGAAGATTGGGTGCCAGTAGATAGCACATGGGTGTGATATGGTAACATTTTGAACCTGTATTACGCTTGCAAATCTTGTGATAGGGTCAAGGGGGGCCTTATCCCCACCAATAGTACTGGACTTTCCTTAGCCCTCTTTCTGTGTACACTTGCTGATTGCCAAAGTGGGCTAGCTAGCCCCGCAAAACAGCAGGGTTAGGGCTGCAATTGTGGTTCTAACCCAGCAATTACGGTGCCAAGCAAGCCAACGTAAACAGGACCAAAAAGTAGTCAGGGGTTAAATAAATGAGATGAAGCCTGAAAACCACTAACCAATCAAAACAAGTTATTGATGAATATGCATTTTTGCGAATGCTTATCAGTGAAATGAAAGGTTAGGTGATTTGTACAGTGTGCAGGGTAATCGTGAATATTCATGTACTTCTGAAAGTACAGAATTTAGAATTTGCAAGAGCAAACATGTTGGTTTCCTCTTTGGCCTAGGACAGGTGAGTGTAAATTACAAAACAAAGTGGCACAGGGTATATTATAGTCCTAGCCAAAAGAAAGTACGGGTCAAGAAAAGCAAGTTAATATAGGGTATACAGGTATCATCTTGACAGTTCTGTGTATAATGAGAATTTCTTATTTCCTCCCTTGTAGGTTCCTGCAGCAGTCATAGTACTTGCCAGTCAGGGGCATCCACCAGCAAAGGCCCCACCCACATCACGGAGGACAAGAACCAGTCTTGCAACACCCAGAGCACTCTGTCCACGGCAGTGACCAACACCGTCAAGATGGATGAAAGCGGCAACATCAACTTACTGATTGTGGTGGCCAACCAGAACAATGCGGGGAACAAGCTGCAGGTGAAGAGTATCGCCCCTGTGGATTCCTCCCAGAATATTTCCGAGGTCCTCAAGGGACTTAGTGGTAATGTGCAATGCGTTAGTGAATCTGATGTTAATGTCGGCAGTGGTACCAATGGTGTCCAGGATAGTGCTTTGAGCAATGTCCAGGATAGTGCTTTGAGCAATGCCCAGCACAGAGGACTTTCGGGAACACCCGCCTCAACATCACCTATGGTGTCTCAAGATGGACGTATCAACGGTGTTCTGCCATTTGTTGCCCAGCAAGCCCCAGGATCTGTCCTACGGGACTCCCTTCATCAGAGCCACCATCTCCCCTCTACCAGTCATCAAATCCACCATCAGCAGCAGGTGGGAAGTGAGGAATCACAAACTGGTGTGCAGAGATCGCAAGAACTGACCCACCATTCCCAGGGACATCACCCCAAGCACATAGGAAATATGAACCAGCCTGCGCAGAATATTCACGACTGTATGCCCCATACTTCGCCCCAGGGGATCTCGGGACGTAACATCCTCAGATCCCCACAGCTGGTTGTGTCTTCCCCACAACCAATGCCCACCCCTGAGGGTCATCAGCTTCCCTTGCTTCTGACTTCTGGGACTCAGCAATGTAATCCTTTCGGTCTATCTCAAGAAATGATGCAATCAATTCATGCTGGCAATCAAAGCAATCCTGGATCACTTAATCAGGGACATCAAGCAATCGCACCTCCTGTGACATCGGAACAACTCAATACATTCAAAATGCCTGGTGTGAGGTTACCCACAGATAATCGACCCACAGTTTCCATGAATCCCCCACAATTGATCCTTCAACCAGCTCCCTCAAATACAACTAAGCCAGCACAGTTTGTTCTGAAAGCATCTGAAGCAAAGGAAGGTGAAGCTCCTAAGTTTATCCTCAAGCCAGCTGATCGTCAGGACAATCTTAGCTCCCAAGGAGTTGCGCCTCGGCAGTTCATCCTCAAAGCTGTAACATCATCAG